>NW_026872352.1:0-17500 GCF_033458585.1 Syngnathus typhle | reverse complement strand
GTTTAAGGAGGCGGCCGGTCCTCCCTCCTTGGATGTATAACATTCGCAGATTTTCGCCCGGCCTATGTTTAGTGAGGCGACCGGTCCTCCGTGGAGAGCGACCCGCAAGTGGGGAGGAACCGTCCACCCAACGCCGGCGCGAGCCGGGGCCGGTGGGGGCCCTACCAAGGCGGGTCTCATTGCCTGTCGGTCAGTTCGGGAGAAGGTGGGGGTACTCGGAGGCCCGCCGGGAGCAGACGGGGGTCCGGAAGGTGAGGGGGTGAAGGACGGCGGTCGGGAGCAGACGGCCGTCCCCGGGAGGGGGTGTTCGTTCACGTGCGGACGCCGGGAGCAGGCGGCCGTCACGCAATTCTGCCAACCGTTCCCACCGGCCTGTGTTTAAGGAGGCGGCCGGTCCTCCACGAGAAGAATTCTGCCAAACGTTCCACCGGCCTGTGTTTAAGGAGGCGGCCGGTCCTCCCCGTCGTTCCGCCGGCTTGTGTTTAAGGAGGCGGCCGGTCCTCCACGAGAAGAATTCTGCCAAACGTTCCACCGGCCTGTGTTTAAGGAGGCGGCCGGTCCTCCCCGTCGTTCCGCCGGCTTGTGTTTAAGGAGGCGGCCGGTCCTCCACTATTCCTTCCTTGGATGGAAAGCATGTAGCACTTTGAAAATTTTCGAGCACTGTGACACTTTGAAAATTTTCGAGAGTTTTTGTACTTAGAAAATTTTTCGCTCTTGCACTTCCAGAGTGCTTTGCGGTAGCTCCTAGGTTCGCTGTCCGAGCATGTGAACACTTTTTGGGGGGGAACACATCGCTAGAGACACCAGCCGCCTGGTTCTCGGGGCCAAAACTTGTGTTCCCCACACTCGTTCTGACTATATTTTGCGATTTGGGGGTAAAGGTAATGAGTACAGTGACTAGGGGGACCAACTCATCGTACTCTGGCGCACCAACAGACCAAAGCTGGTACTGCACTTACCCCTGGTACCCCAACGCCTGGTACCTGACGGGCGAGAGGCTGATTTTTCGCTATTTGCGGCCGACCGAGGGAACCAGACAAAGCGGACACTTTACGGCGCAAGAGCCGTTGGCACTTAGAAATTTTTCGACAAAGTTGGCGCGAGCTCCAGAAGGAGAGGCTGATTTTTCGCTATTTGTGGCCGACCGAGGGAACCAGGCAAAGCGGACACTTTACGGCGCAAGAGCCGTTGGCACTTAGAAATTTTTTGACAAAGTTGGCGCGAGCTCCAGAAGGAGAGGCTGATTTTTCGCTATTTGTGGCCGACCGAGGGAACCAGGCAAAGCGGACACTTTACGGCGCAAGAGCCGTTGGCACTTAGAAATTTTTTGACAAAGTTGGCGCGAGCTCCAGAAGGAGAGGCTGATTTTTCGCTATTTGTGGCCGACCGAGGGAACCAGGCAAAGCGGACACTTTACGGCGCAAGAGCCGTTGGCACTTAGAAAATATTCGCCAAAGTTGGCACGAGCTCCAGAAGGAGAGGCTGATTTTTCGCTATTTGTGGCCGACCGAGGGAACCAGACAAAGCGGACACATTACGGCGCAAGAGCCGTTGGCACTTAGAAAATATTCGCCAAAGTTGGCACGAGCTCCAGAAGGAGAGGCTGATTTTTCGCTATTTGTGGCCGACCGAGGGAACCAGACAAAGCGGACACTTTACGGCGCAAGAGCCGTTGGCACTTGCGCGAGCTCCAGAAGGAGAGGCTGATTTTTCGCTATTTGTGGCCGACCGAGGGAACCAGACAAAGCGGACACTTTACGGCGCAAGAGCCGTTGGCACTTAGAAAATATTCGCCAAAGTTGGCACGAGCTCCAGAAGGAGAGGCTGATTTTTCGCCGTTTGTGGCCGACCGAGGGAACCAGACAAAGCGGACACTTTACGGCGCAAGAGCCGTTGGCACTTAGGCGAGCTCCAGAAGGAGAGGCTGATTTTTCGCTATTTGTGGCCGACCGAGGGAACCAGGCAAAGCGGACACATTACGGCGCAAGAGCCGTTGGCACTTAGAAAATATTCGCCAAAGTTGGCACGAGCTCCAGAAGGAGAGGCTGATTTTTCGCTATTTGTGGCCGACCGAGGGAACCAGGCAAAGCGGACACTTTACGGCGCAAGAGCCGTTGGCACTTAGAAATTTTTTGACAAAGTTGGCGCGAGCTCCAGAAGGAGAGGCTGATTTTTCGCCGTTTGTGGCCGACCGAGGGAACCAGGCAAAGCGGACACATTACGGCGCAAGAGCCGTTGGCACTTAGGCGAGCTCCAGAAGGAGAGGCTGGTTTTTCGCTATTTGTGGCCGACCGAGGGAACCAGGCAAAGCGGACACATTACGGCGCAAGAGCCGTTGGCACTTAGGCGAGCTCCAGAAGGAGAGGCTGATTTTTCGCCGTTTGTGGCCGACCGAGGGAACCAGGCAAAGCGGACACATTACGGCGCAAGAGCCGTTGGCACTTAGGCGAGCTCCAGAAGGAGAGGCTGGTTTTTCGCTATTTGTGGCCGACCGAGGGAACCAGGCAAAGCGGACACATTACGGCGCAAGAGCCGTTGGCACTTAGGCGAGCTCCAGAAGGAGAGGCTGATTTTTCGCCGTTTGTGGCCGACCGAGGGAACCAGGCAAAGCGGACACATTACGGCGCAAGAGCCGTTGGCACTTAGGCGAGCTCCAGAAGGAGAGGCTGATTTTTCGCCGTTCGTGGCCGACCGAGGGAACCAGGCAAAGCGGACACATTACGGCGCAAGAGCCGTTGGCACTTAGAAAATATTCGCCAAAGTTGGCACGAGCTCCAGAATGAGAGGCTGATTTTTCGCCGTTTGTGGCCGACCGAGGGAACCAGGCAAAGCGGACACATTACGGCGCAAGAGCCGTTGGCACTTAGGCGAGCTCCAGAAGGAGAGGCTGATTTTTTCGCTATTTGTGGCCGACCGAGGGAACCAGGCAAAGCGGACACATTACGGCGCAAGAGCCGTTGGCACTTAGAAAATATTCGCCAAAGTTGGCACGAGCTCCAGAAGGAGAGGCTGATTTTTCGCTATTTGTGGCCGACCGAGGGAACCAGGCAAAGCGGACACTTTACGGCGCAAGAGCCGTTGGCACTTAGAAAATATTCGCCAAAGTTGGCACGAGCTCCAGAAGGAGAGGCTGATTTTTCGCCGTTTGTGGCCGACCGAGGGAACCAGACAAAGCGGACACATTACGGCGCAAGAGCCGTTGGCACTTAGGCGAGCTCCAGAAGGAGAGGCTGATTTTTCGCTATTTGTGGCCGACCGAGGGAACCAGGCAAAGCGGACACATTACGGCGCAAGAGCCGTTGGCACTTAGAAAATATTCGCCAAAGTTGGCACGAGCTCCAGAAGGAGAGGCTGATTTTTCGCTATTTGTGGCCGACCGAGGGAACCAGGCAAAGCGGACACTTTACGGCGCAAGAGCCGTTGGCACTTAGAAATTTTTTGACAAAGTTGGCGCGAGCTCCAGAAGGAGAGGCTGGTTTTTCGCTATTTGTGGCCGACCGAGGGAACCAGGCAAAGCGGACACATTACGGCGCAAGAGCCGTTGGCACTTAGGCGAGCTCCAGAAGGAGAGGCTGATTTTTCGCCGTTTGTGGCCGACCGAGGGAACCAGGCAAAGCGGACACATTACGGCGCAAGAGCCGTTGGCACTTAGGCGAGCTCCAGAAGGAGAGGCTGGTTTTTCGCTATTTGTGGCCGACCGAGGGAACCAGGCAAAGCGGACACATTACGGCGCAAGAGCCGTTGGCACTTAGGCGAGCTCCAGAAGGAGAGGCTGATTTTTCGCCGTTTGTGGCCGACCGAGGGAACCAGGCAAAGCGGACACATTACGGCGCAAGAGCCGTTGGCACTTAGGCGAGCTCCAGAAGGAGAGGCTGGTTTTTCGCTATTTGTGGCCGACCGAGGGAACCAGGCAAAGCGGACACATTACGGCGCAAGAGCCGTTGGCACTTAGGCGAGCTCCAGAAGGAGAGGCTGATTTTTCGCCGTTTGTGGCCGACCGAGGGAACCAGGCAAAGCGGACACATTACGGCGCAAGAGCCGTTGGCACTTAGGCGAGCTCCAGAAGGAGAGGCTGGTTTTTCGCTATTTGTGGCCGACCGAGGGAACCAGGCAAAGCGGACACATTACGGCGCAAGAGCCGTTGGCACTTAGGCGAGCTCCAGAAGGAGAGGCTGATTTTTCGCCGTTTGTGGCCGACCGAGGGAACCAGGCAAAGCGGACACATTACGGCGCAAGAGCCGTTGGCACTTAGGCGAGCTCCAGAAGGAGAGGCTGGTTTTTCGCTATTTGTGGCCGACCGAGGGAACCAGGCAAAGCGGACACATTACGGCGCAAGAGCCGTTGGCACTTAGGCGAGCTCCAGAAGGAGAGGCTGATTTTTCGCCGTTTGTGGCCGACCGAGGGAACCAGGCAAAGCGGACACATTACGGCGCAAGAGCCGTTGGCACTTAGGCGAGCTCCAGAAGGAGAGGCTGGTTTTTCGCTATTTGTGGCCGACCGAGGGAACCAGGCAAAGCGGACACATTACGGCGCAAGAGCCGTTGGCACTTAGGCGAGCTCCAGAAGGAGAGGCTGATTTTTCGCCGTTTGTGGCCGACCGAGGGAACCAGGCAAAGCGGACACATTACGGCGCAAGAGCCGTTGGCACTTAGGCGAGCTCCAGAAGGAGAGGCTGATTTTTCGCCGTTCGTGGCCGACCGAGGGAACCAGGCAAAGCGGACACATTACGGCGCAAGAGCCGTTGGCACTTAGAAAATATTCGCCAAAGTTGGCACGAGCTCCAGAATGAGAGGCTGATTTTTCGCCGTTTGTGGCCGACCGAGGGAACCAGGCAAAGCGGACACATTACGGCGCAAGAGCCGTTGGCACTTAGGCGAGCTCCAGAAGGAGAGGCTGATTTTTTCGCTATTTGTGGCCGACCGAGGGAACCAGGCAAAGCGGACACATTACGGCGCAAGAGCCGTTGGCACTTAGAAAATATTCGCCAAAGTTGGCACGAGCTCCAGAATGAGAGGCTGATTTTTCGCCGTTTGTGGCCGACCGAGGGAACCAGACAAAGCGGACACATTACGGCGCAAGAGCCGTTGGCACTTAGGCGAGCTCCAGAAGGAGAGGCTGATTTTTCGCTATTTGTGGCCGACCGAGGGAACCAGGCAAAGCGGACACTTTACGGCGCAAGAGCCGTTGGCACTTAGAAAATATTCGCCAAAGTTGGCACGAGCTCCAGAAGGAGAGGCTGATTTTTCGCCGTTTGTGGCCGACCGAGGGAACCAGACAAAGCGGACACATTACGGCGCAAGAGCCGTTGGCACTTAGGCGAGCTCCAGAAGGAGAGGCTGATTTTTCGCTATTTGTGGCCGACCGAGGGAACCAGGCAAAGCGGACACTTTACGGCGCAAGAGCCGTTGGCACTTAGAAAATATTCGCCAAAGTTGGCACGAGCTCCAGAAGGAGAGGCTGATTTTTCGCTATTTGTGGCCGACCGAGGGAACCAGGCAAAGCGGACACTTTACGGCGCAAGAGCCGTTGGCACTTAGAAATTTTTTGACAAAGTTGGCGCGAGCTCCAGAAGGAGAGGCTGGTTTTTCGCTATTTGTGGCCGACCGAGGGAACCAGGCAAAGCGGACACATTACGGCGCAAGAGCCGTTGGCACTTAGGCGAGCTCCAGAAGGAGAGGCTGATTTTTCGCCGTTTGTGGCCGACCGAGGGAACCAGGCAAAGCGGACACATTACGGCGCAAGAGCCGTTGGCACTTAGGCGAGCTCCAGAAGGAGAGGCTGGTTTTTCGCTATTTGTGGCCGACCGAGGGAACCAGGCAAAGCGGACACATTACGGCGCAAGAGCCGTTGGCACTTAGGCGAGCTCCAGAAGGAGAGGCTGATTTTTCGCCGTTTGTGGCCGACCGAGGGAACCAGGCAAAGCGGACACATTACGGCGCAAGAGCCGTTGGCACTTAGGCGAGCTCCAGAAGGAGAGGCTGATTTTTCGCCGTTCGTGGCCGACCGAGGGAACCAGGCAAAGCGGACACATTACGGCGCAAGAGCCGTTGGCACTTAGAAAATATTCGCCAAAGTTGGCACGAGCTCCAGAATGAGAGGCTGATTTTTCGCCGTTTGTGGCCGACCGAGGGAACCAGGCAAAGCGGACACATTACGGCGCAAGAGCCGTTGGCACTTAGGCGAGCTCCAGAAGGAGAGGCTGATTTTTTCGCTATTTGTGGCCGACCGAGGGAACCAGGCAAAGCGGACACATTACGGCGCAAGAGCCGTTGGCACTTAGAAAATATTCGCCAAAGTTGGCACGAGCTCCAGAATGAGAGGCTGATTTTTCGCCGTTTGTGGCCGACCGAGGGAACCAGACAAAGCGGACACATTACGGCGCAAGAGCCGTTGGCACTTAGGCGAGCTCCAGAAGGAGAGGCTGATTTTTCGCTATTTGTGGCCGACCGAGGGAACCAGGCAAAGCGGACACTTTACGGCGCAAGAGCCGTTGGCACTTAGAAAATATTCGCCAAAGTTGGCACGAGCTCCAGAAGGAGAGGCTGATTTTTCGCCGTTTGTGGCCGACCGAGGGAACCAGACAAAGCGGACACATTACGGCGCAAGAGCCGTTGGCACTTAGGCGAGCTCCAGAAGGAGAGGCTGATTTTTCGCTATTTGTGGCCGACCGAGGGAACCAGGCAAAGCGGACACTTTACGGCGCAAGAGCCGTTGGCACTTAGAAAATATTCTGAAATTCTCACCGACCTCCGTGGTGGAGAGGCCGAATTTTCGACATTCGTGGCCGACCGGGGAACCGTCGCCACTCGGACAACTTGTGCGGCAGCCCTCGGTGATTTTAGGACCGCTTTTTCACCCTCGCTGTCCGACCGGAGAACCGTCGTAGCTCGGACAGTTCGTGTGCCAGCATCCGCTGGCACTTAGAAAATTTTAAAAAAGAAAAAAATAGTCTTCTGCATATACGTTCTGACTATATTTTGCGATTAGGGGGTAAAGGTAATGAGTACAGTGACTAGGGGGACCAACTCATCGTACTCTGGCGCACCAACACGCCAAGGTTGGTACTGCACTTAGGCTGATTTTTGCGCTATTCGCGGCCGACCGGGGAACCAGCGCGGAGCGGACACATTACGGCGAATGAGCCGTTGGCACTTAGAAAATTTTTGAGCTTTTTTCGAACTTCCGTGAGGCTGATTTTGCGCTATTCGCGGCCGACCGGGGAACCAGCGCGGAGCGGACACATTACGGCGAATGAGCCGTTGGCACTTAGAAAATTTTTGAGCTTTTTTCGAACTTCCGTGAGGCTGATTTTGCGCTATTCGCGGCCGACCGGGGAACCAGCGCGGAGCGGACACATTACGGCGAATGAGCCGTTGGCACTTAGAAAATTTTTGAGCTTTTTTCGGACTTCCGTGTGGAGCTTTGGGGCCGTTCCGCCTAACTTTTTATGCCCGATTAGGCTTCCAGGGAGGCGGCTAAGCATTATTGACCAATCATGGAGCTTTTTTCGGACTTCCGTGTGGAGCTTTGGGGCCGTTCCGCCTAACTTTTTATGCCCGATTAGGCTTCCAGGGAGGCGGCTAAGCATTATTGACCAATCATGGAGCTTTTTTGGGACTTCCGTGTGGAGCTTTGGGGCCGTTCCGCCTAACTTTTTATGCCCGATTAGGCTTCCAGGGAGGCGGCTAAGCATTATTGACCAATCATGGAGCTTTTTTGGGACTTCCGTGTGGAGCTTTGGAGCCGTTCCGCCTAACTTTTTATGCCCGATTAGGCTTCCAGGGAGGCGGCTAAGCATTATTGACCAATCATGGAGCTTTTTTGGGACTTCCGTGTGGAGCTTTGGGGCCGTTCCGCCTAGCTTTTTATGCCCGATTAGGCTTCCAGGGAGGCGGCTAAGCATTATTGACCAATCATGGAGCTTTTTTGGGACTTCCGTGTGGAGCTTTGGGGCCGTTCCGCCTAGCTTTTTATGCCCGATTAGGCTTCCAGGGAGGCGGCTAAGCATTATTGACCAATCATGGAGCTTTTTTGGGACTTCCGTGTGGAGCTTTGGGGCCGTTCCGCCTAGCTTTTTATGCCCGATTAGGCTTCCAGGGAGGCGGCTAAGCATTATTGACCAATCATGGAGCTTTTTTGGGACTTCCGTGTGGAGCTTTGGGGCCGTTCCGCCTAGCTTTTTATGCCCGATTAGGCTTCCAGGGAGGCGGCTAAGCATTATTGACCAATCATGGAGCTTTTTTGGGACTTCCGTGTGGAGCTTTGGGGCCGTTCCGCCTAGCTTTTTATGCCCGATTAGGCTTCCAGGGAGGCGGCTAAGCATTATTGACCAATCATGGAGCTTTTTTGGGACTTCCGTGTGGAGCTTTGGGGCCGTTCCGCCTAGCTTTTTATGCCCGATTAGGCTTCCAGGGAGGCGGCTAAGCATTATTGACCAATCATGGAGCTTTTTTGGGACTTCCGTGTGGAGCTTTGGGGCCGTTCCGCCTAGCTTTTTATGCCCGATTAGGCTTCCAGGGAGGCGGCTAAGCATTATTGACCAATCATGGAGCTTTTTTGGGACTTCCGTGTGGAGCTTTGGGGCCGTTCCGCCTAGCTTTTTATGCCCGATTAGGCTTCCAGGGAGGCGGCTAAGCATTATTGACCAATCATGGAGCTTTTTTGGGACTTCCGTGTGGAGCTTTGGGGCCGTTCCGCCTAGCTTTTTATGCCCGATTAGGCTTCCAGGGAGGCGGCTAAGCATTATTGACCAATCATGGAGCTTTTTTGGGACTTCCGTGTGGAGCTTTGGAGCCGTTCCGCCTAACTTTTTATGCCCGATTAGGCTTCCAGGGAGGCGGCTAAGCATTATTGACCAATCATGGAGCTTTTTTGGGACTTCCGTGTGGAGCTTTGGGGCCGTTCCGCCTAGCTTTTTATGCCCGATTAGGCTTCCAGGGAGGCGGCTAAGCATTATTGACCAATCATGGAGCTTTTTTGGGACTTCCGTGTGGAGCTTTGGGGCCGTTCCGCCTAGCTTTTTATGCCCGATTAGGCTTCCAGGGAGGCGGCTAAGCATTATTGACCAATCATGGAGCTTTTTTGGGACTTCCGTGTGGAGCTTTGGGGCCGTTCCGCCTAGCTTTTTATGCCCGATTAGGCTTCCAGGGAGGCGGCTAAGCATTATTGACCAATCATGGAGCTTTTTTGGGACTTCCGTGTGGAGCTTTGGGGCCGTTCCGCCTAGCTTTTTATGCCCGATTAGGCTTCCAGGGAGGCGGCTAAGCATTATTGACCAATCATGGAGCTTTTTTGGGACTTCCGTGTGGAGCTTTGGGGCCGTTCCGCCTAGCTTTTTATGCCCGATTAGGCTTCCAGGGAGGCGGCTAAGCATTATTGACCAATCATGGAGCTTTTTTGGGACTTCCGTGTGGAGCTTTGGGGCCGTTCCGCCTAGCTTTTTATGCCCGATTAGGCTTCCAGGGAGGCGGCTAAGCATTATTGACCAATCATGGAGCTTTTTTGGGACTTCCGTGTGGAGCTTTGGGGCCGTTCCGCCTAGCTTTTTATGCCCGATTAGGCTTCCAGGGAGGCGGCTAAGCATTATTGACCAATCATGGAGCTTTTTTGGGACTTCCGTGTGGAGCTTTGGGGCCGTTCCGCCTAGCTTTTTATGCCCGATTAGGCTTCCAGGGAGGCGGCTAAGCATTATTGACCAATCATGGAGCTTTTTTGGGACTTCCGTGTGGAGCTTTGGGGCCGTTCCGCCTAGCTTTTTATGCCCGATTAGGCTTCCAGGGAGGCGGCTAAGCATTATTGACCAATCATGGAGCTTTTTTGGGACTTCCAGCCGGTGCTTTGGGGGCCTTCCCCCTCACTTTCTACGCCCGATTGGGCTTCCAGGGACGCGGCTAAGCATTTTTAACAGAAATGGAGCTTTTTGCGGAGCTCCAGCCGGTGCCACCGGCAGGCCGTGCACGCGGACGAGATGACCGAAAGAAGCTCCAGGAGAGCGGATGGACGCTTTTTAAGCACCGAGGCGGAGATCGCGGAGCTTTAATAGACTTCCAGCGGGCCCAAAGCGGCCAGGCAGACGGCGCAGCGCGACCTGGTACCATCGCACGGGACGCATCGCCCCCCCCGCGCACAGTTCCAGGGGGCCGGGATGACGTTTCAAAGCTGCCGCTGCAGCTGCGGCGGGGAGTGGCCTCCCTCCGGTGGACACGACGAGTAAATGACACCGGCCGCTGACGCAAACCCACGCCGGACAGGAGAGCTCAAAAGCCGGGTAACATTTCAAGGAAGACCCCCCCTGCGCAGACCTCCACTAGGCCGGGATGACTGTTCAGCTGTGGCGGGGAGTGGCCTCCCTCCGGTCGGCACGACGAGTAAATGACACCGGCCGCTGACGCAAACCCACGCCGGACAGGAGAGCTCAAAAGCCGGGTAACATTTCAAGGAAGACCCCCCCTGCGCAGACCTCCACTAGGCCGGGATGACTGTTCAGCTGTGGCGGGGAGTGGCCTCCCTCCGGTCGGCACGACGAGTAAATGACACCGGCCGCTGACGCAAACCCACGCCGGACAGGAGAGCTCAAAAGCCGGGTAACATTTCAAGGAAGACCCCCCCTGCGCAGACCTCCACTAGGCCGGGATGACTGTTCAGCTGTGGCGGGGAGTGGCCTCCCTCCGGTCGGCACGACGAGTAAATGACACCGGCCGCTGACGCAAACCCACGCCGGACAGGAGAGCTCAAAAGCCGGGTAACATTTCAAGGAAGACCCCCCCTGCGCAGACCTCCACTAGGCCGGGATGACTGTTCAGCTGCGGCGGGGAGTGGCCTCCCTCCGGTCGGCACGACGAGTAAATGACACCGGCCGCTGACGCAAACCCACGCCGGACAGGAGAGCTCAAAAGCCGGGTAACATTTCAAGGAAGACCCCCCCTGCGCAGACCTCCACTAGGCCGGGATGACTGTTCAGCTGTGGCGGGGAGTGGCCTCCCTCCGGTCGGCACGACGAGTAAATGACACCGGCCGCTGACGCAAACCCACGCCGGACAGGAGAGCTCAAAAGCCGGGTAACATTTCAAGGAAGACCCCCCCTGCGCAGACCTCCACTAGGCCGGGATGACTGTTCAGCTGCGGCGGGGAGTGGCCTCCCTCCGGTCGGCACGACGAGTAAAGCTATTTAGGAAAATCTGAGATAAATATCACTTGCATAATAATTTGGAACACGGTCCCGTGTTCCAAATTATTATGCAAAATGTATTTAGACACCAGCAATCGCACTTAGATTTGTTTCTTTTTTCTTTCTTTTAGCTTCCATAATGTTACCGGGCGCTGACGCAAACCCACGCCCGGCAGGAGAGCTCAAAAGCCGGGTAACATTTCAAGGAAGCTATTTAGGAAAATCTGAGATAAATATCCTTTGCATAATAATTTGGAACACGGTCCCGTGTTCCAAATTATTATGCAAAATGTATTTAAGTGTCATAAAGATTACATTTTTTGTTTTTCAAGTACTGAAATCACCCTCAGTCATGGTACAGTCCATGGTAGTCTGCCAGGTGAGCGCAATTGTAGTAATTAACAAGTCTATTTAAGTTCCGCGTTTTTAAGCGTTCGGCCATTTCGTTCAACCATGGGGAGGAAAAAGGATCTCTCTGCTGTCGAGAAGCGTGAAATCGTTCGATGCCTTGGACAAGGTATGCAGACATTCGATATTGCACGAAAGCTTAAGCGCGACCATCGAACTTTGAAGAAATTCGTCGCTGATTCGGAGCAAACGCGCGTTCGTGCAGACAAAGGCACGACAAGGAAGGTTTCTGCAAGACAAACAAATCGAATCAAGAGGGCGGCTGCAAGCATGCCACTAAAGACGAGCAAACAAATATTCGACGCTGCTGGTGCCAGTGAAGTCCCACGAACGACGAGGTGCAGGATCCTCCAGAGGCTTGCAGTTGTGCGGAAACCCTCCATTCGGCCACCCCTGAACAACGCGAACAAGCAGAAACGGCTGCAGTGGGCCCAGACTTACATGAAGACAAATTTTCAGACAGTCCTGTTCACCGACGAGTGCCGTGCCACCTTGGATGGGCCAGGTAGGGTTTTTTAAGTTTTTCCTTGCACTTTTGAGAGCTCAGGGGATGCTTTGAGAATAATTGTCAATTTCTGTCAATGTGAAGCCCTTTGAGACTGCTTGTGATTTAGGGCTATACAAATAAACTTGATTTGACTTGACTTTACAGATGGATGGAGTCGTGGATGGTTGGTGGACGGCCACGATAGCCCAACAAGGCTGCGGCGTCAGCAGGGAGGTGGCGGAGTGATGTTTTGGGCCGGAATCATGGGGAGAGAGCTGCTTGGCCCCTTTAGGGTCCCTGAAGGCGTCAAAATTACGTCTGTTAACTACGTGGAATTTCTGACTCAACACTTCTGTCCATGGTACAACAGGAAGAACCGTGCTTTCCGTCAAAAGATCATCTTCATGCATGACAATGCACCGTCTCATGCTGCAAGAAATACGTCAACGTCTTTGGCATCTATGGGAATAAAGGGAGAGAAACTGATGGTGTGGCCCCCATGCTCCCCTGACCTCAATCCTATTGAAAACTTGTGGAGCATCGTCAAGCAGAAAATCTACGAAGGTGGGAGGCAGTTCAATTCCAAAGAGCAGCTCTGGCAGGCTATTCTTAGATCCTGCCAAGAAATTCAACCAGAAACTGTACAAAAACTCACAAGTTCAGTGGATGGAAGAATCGTGAAGCTGCTGTTGAACAAAGGGTCCTATGTTAAAATGTAACTTTGTTTTTTATTGAAATAAAGGGTCCTATGTTAAAATGTAACTTGTTTGTCTTTTCTTTGAAATAGCTTTTGATTTCAGTAAATATGACCTCCTAATGCTGTAAATTCTTAAGATGGGCATTTCAGTTCATAAAAACCTATAAAATGTTATAAAACTCTGTTGTGCGTAATAATGTGGAACAGTGCATTTTAAGTTTTTTATTTTTTAAAAATTCTGTGATCATTCGGAGGTTTGTTCAATAAAATTAGAATTCATCAAAATAATGGTTGATGACTTGAAAATTATGCTGACTCATTTTGCATCGACTATTTAGGAAAATCTGAGATAAATGTCACTTGCATAATAATTTGGAACACGGTGTAAGTGCGATTGCTGGTGTATTTACTCGTCGTGTCCACCGGAGGACGGCAAATCCCCGCCGCAGCTGCAGCGGCAGCGCTTAAATGTCTTCCCGGCCGCCTGGAACTCTGCACGGGGCGTGTTTCGTCCCGCGCAGCGGTACCAGATCGCGCTGCGCCGTCAGCCGAGCCGCGCGCGGTCCGCTGGAAGTCTACACTGTGTTCCAAATTATTATGCAAATTGTATTTATGTGTCATAAAGATTACATTTTTTGTTTTTCAATTAAACTCATGGATGGTATTACGTGTCAGGGCTCTTTGGATCACTGAGATCAATCTCAGACACCGGGGATCATTACCGGCCAGTTGAGCCCAAATTAAGGAAAAACTACTTAAGAATGGTGTTCCACATTATTAAGCAGATAATTTGAAGTTCGCTTTGAGCAGTGGCGGACGCCAACCCACGACCGGTGGGAGAGCTCGGAGGGCGGATGGGCTTTCAAGGAAGCCCCCCAGGCCGGTCCCACTCGCACTTAGAATTTTTTTTTTTTTTGGCTTCCATAATGTACCGGGCGCGGACGCGAAACCCACGCCGGGCAGGAGAGCTCGAAAGGCGGCTAAGCATTCAAGGAAGCACCGTCTGGAGCTTCAGAGCCGTTCCGCCTGACTTTTAACGTAGAGTACCGGGCGCAAACCACTAACTCAAGCCCGGCATGGCAGCTCGAAAGGCGGCTAAGCATTCAAGGAAGCACCGTCTGGAGCTTCAGAGCCGTTCCGCCTGACTTTTAACGTAGAGTACCGGGCGCAAACCACTAACTCAAGCCCGGCATGGCAGCTCGAAAGGCGGCTAAGCATTCAAGGAAGCACCGTCTGGAGCTTCAGAGCCGTTCCGCCTGACTTTTAACGTAGAGTACCGGGCGCAAACCACTAACTCAAGCCCGGCATGGCAGCTCGAAAGGCGGCTAAGCATTCAAGGAAGCACCGTCTGGAGCTTCAGAGCCGTTCCGCCTGACTTTTAACGTAGAGTACCGGGCGCAAACCACTAACTCAAGCCCGGCATGGCAGCTCGAAAGGCGGCTAAGCATTCAAGGAAGCACCGTCTGGAGCTTCAGAGCCGTTCCGCCTGACTTTTAACGTAGAGTACCGGGCGCAAACCACTAACTCAAGCCCGGCATGGCAGCTCGAAAGGCGGCTAAGCATTCAAGGAAGCACCGTCTGGAGCTTCAGAGCCGTTCCGCCTGACTTTTAACGTAGAGTACCGGGCGCAAACCACTAACTCAAGCCCGGCATGGCAGCTCGAAAGGCGGCTAAGCATTCAAGGAAGCACCGTCTGGAGCTTCAGAGCCGTTCCGCCTGACTTTTAACGTAGAGTACCGGGCGCAAACCACTAACTCAAGCCCGGCATGGCAGCTCGAAAGGCGGCTAAGCATTCAAGGAAGCACCGTCTGGAGCTTCAGAGCCGTTCCGCCTGACTTTTAACGTAGAGTACCGGGCGCAAACCACTAACTCAAGCCCGGCATGGCAGCTCGAAAGGCGGCTAAGCATTCAAGGAAGCACCGTCTGGAGCTTCAGAGCCGTTCCGCCTGACTTTTAACGTAGAGTACCGGGCGCAAACCACTAACTCAAGCCCGGCATGGCAGCTCGAAAGGCGGCTAAGCATTCAAGGAAGCACCGTCTGGAGCTTCAGAGCCGTTCCGCCTGACTTTTAACGTAGAGTACCGGGCGCAAACCACTAACTCAAGCCCGGCATGGCAGCTCGAAAGGCGGCTAAGCATTCAAGGAAGCACCGTCTGGAGCTTCAGAGCCGTTCCGCCTGACTTTTAACGTAGAGTACCGGGCGCAAACCACTAACTCAAGCCCGGCATGGCAGCTCGAAAGGCGGCTAAGCATTCAAGGAAGCACCGTCTGGAGCTTCAGAGCCGTTCCGCCTGACTTTTAACGTAGAGTACCGGGCGCAAACCACTAACTCAAGCCCGGCATGGCAGCTCGAAAGGCGGCTAAGCATTCAAGGAAGCACCGTCTGGAGCTTCAGAGCCGTTCCGCCTGACTTTTAACGTAGAGTACCGGGCGCAAACCACTAACTCAAGCCCGGCATGGCAGCTCGAAAGGCGGCTAAGCATTCAAGGAAGCACCGTCTGGAGCTTCAGAGCCGTTCCGCCTGACTTTTAACGTAGAGTACCGGGCGCAAACCACTAACTCAAGCCCGGCATGGCAGCTCGAAAGGCGGCTAAGCATTCAAGGAAGCACCGTCTGGAGCTTCAGAGCCGTTCCGCCTGACTTTTAACGTAGAGTACCGGGCGCAAACCACTAACTCAAGCCCGGCATGGCAGCTCGAAAGGCGGCTAAGCATTCAAGAAGCACCGTCTGGAGCTTCAGAGCCGTTCCGCCTGACTTTTAACGTAGAGTACCGGGCGCAAACCACTAACTCAAGCCCGGCATGGCAGCTCGAAAGGCGGCTAAGCATTCAAGGAAGCACCGTCTGGAGCTTCAGAGCCGTTCCGCCTGACTTTTAACGTAGAGTACCGGGCGCAAACCACTAACTCAAGCCCGGCATGGCAGCTCGAAAGGCGGCTAAGCATTCAAGGAAGCACCGTCTGGAGCTTCAGAGCCGTTCCGCCTGACTTTTAACGTAGAGTACCGGGCGCAAACCACTAACTCAAGCCCGGCATGGCAGCTCGAAAGGCGGCTAAGCATTCAAGGAAGCACCGTCTGGAGCTTCAGAGCCGTTCCGCCTGACTTTTAACGTAGAGTACCGGGCGCAAACCACTAACTCAAGCCCGCATGGCAGCTCGAAAGGCGGCTAAGCATTCAAGGAAGCACCGTCTGGAGCTTCAGAGCCGTTCCGCCTGACTTTTAACGTAGAGTACCGGGCGCAAACCACTAACTCAAGCCCGGCATGGCAGCTCGAAAGGCGGCTAAGCATTCAAGGAAGCACCGTCTGGAGCTTCAGAGCCGTTCCGCCTGACTTTTAACGTAGAGTACCGGGCGCAAACCACTAACTCAAGCCCGGCATGGCAGCTCGAAAGGCGGCTAAGCATTCAAGGAAGCACCGTCTGGAGCTTCAGAGCCGTTCCGCCTGACTTTTAACGTAGAGTACCGGGCGCAAACCACTAACTCAAGCCCGGCATGGCAGCTCGAAAGGCGGCTAAGCATTCAAGGAAGCACCGTCTGGAGCTTCAGAGCCGTTCCGCCTGACTTTTAACGTAGAGTACCGGGCGCAAACCACTAACTCAAGCCCGGCATGGCAGCTCGAAAGGCGGCTAAGCATTCAAGGAAGCACCGTCTGGAGCTTCAGAGCCGTTCCGCCTGACTTTTAACGTAGAGTACCGGGCGCAAACCACTAACTCAAGCCGGCATGGCAGCTCGAAAGGCGGCTAAGCATTCAAGGAAGCACCGTCTGGAGCTTCAGAGCCGTTCCGCCTGACTTTTAACGTAGAGTACCGGGCGCAAACCACTAACTCAAGCCCGGCATGGCAGCTCGAAAGGCGGCTAAGCATTCAAGGAAGCACCGTCTGGAGCTTCAGAGCCGTTCCGCCTGACTTTTAACGTAGAGTACCGGGCGCAAACCACTAACTCAAGCCCGGCATGGCAGCTCGAAAGGCGGCTAAGCATTCAAGGAAGCGACGCCGGCCGGTCCGCGGGCCAAATAGGGTCCAGTAAAGTACCGGGCGCGGCCACTAACGCCTTGTGGCGGTCGCCTTGTGGCGGTCGGGGGGGGTGGCGGTCGGGGCTGGCGCTTGGGGCCGGTGGCGGTCGCCTTGTGGCGGTCGCCTTGTGGCGGTCGGGGGGTGGCGGTCGGGGCTGGCGCTTGGGGCCAGTGGCGGTCGCCTTGTGGCGGTCGCCTTGTGGCGGTCGCCTTGTGGCGGTCGCCTTGTGGCGGTCGCCTTGTGGCGGTCGCCTTGTGGCGGTCGGGGGGTGGCGGTCGGGGCTGGCGCTTGGGGCCAGTGGCGGTCGCCTTGTGGCGGTCGCCTTGTGGCGGTCGCCTTGTGGCGGTCGCCTTGTGGCGGTCGCCTTGTGGCGGTCGGGGGGTGCGGTCGGGGCTGGCCGCTTGGGGCCGGTGGCGGTCGCCTTGTGGCGGTCGCCTTGTGGCGGTCGCCTTGTGGCGGTCGCCTTGTGGCGGTCGCCTTGTGGCGGTCGGGGGGTGGCGGTCGGGGCTGGCGCTTGGGGCCGGTGGCGGTCGCCTTGTGGCGGTCGCCTTGTGGCGGTCGGGGGGTGGCGGTCGGGGCTGGCGCTTGGGGCCAGTGGCGGTCGCCTTGTGGCGGTCGCCTTGTGGCGGTCGCCTTGTGGCGGTCGCCTTGTGGCGGTCGCCTTGTGGCGGTCGCCTTGTGGCGGTCGGGGGGGTGGCGGTCGGGGCTGGCGCTTGGGGCCAGTGGCGGTC
>NW_026872351.1:12500-24394 GCF_033458585.1 Syngnathus typhle | reverse complement strand
AAGGAGAGGCTGATTTTTCGCTATTTGTGGCCGACCGAGGGAACCAGGCAAAGCGGACACTTTACGGCGCAAGAGCCGTTGGCACTTAGAAAATATTCGCCAAAGTTGGCACGAGCTCCAGAAGGAGAGGCTGATTTTTCGCCGTTTGTGGCCGACCGAGGGAACCAGACAAAGCGGACACATTACGGCGCAAGAGCCGTTGGCACTTAGGCGAGCTCCAGAAGGAGAGGCTGATTTTTCGCTATTTGTGGCCGACCGAGGGAACCAGGCAAAGCGGACACTTTACGGCGCAAGAGCCGTTGGCACTTAGAAAATATTCTGAAATTCTCACCGACCTCCGTGGTGGAGAGGCCGAATTTTCGACATTCGTGGCCGACCGGGGAACCGTCGCCACTCGGACAACTTGTGCGGCAGCCCTCGGTGATTTTAGGACCGCTTTTTCACCCTCGCTGTCCGACCGGAGAACCGTCGTAGCTCGGACAGTTCGTGTGCCAGCATCCGCTGGCACTTAGAAAATTTTAAAAAAGAAAAAAATAGTCTTCTGCATATACGTTCTGACTATATTTTGCGATTAGGGGGTAAAGGTAATGAGTACAGTGACTAGGGGGACCAACTCATCGTACTCTGGCGCACCAACACGCCAAGGTTGGTACTGCACTTAGGCTGATTTTTGCGCTATTCGCGGCCGACCGGGGAACCAGCGCGGAGCGGACACATTACGGCGAATGAGCCGTTGGCACTTAGAAAATTTTTGAGCTTTTTTCGAACTTCCGTGAGGCTGATTTTGCGCTATTCGCGGCCGACCGGGGAACCAGCGCGGAGCGGACACATTACGGCGAATGAGCCGTTGGCACTTAGAAAATTTTTGAGCTTTTTTCGAACTTCCGTGAGGCTGATTTTGCGCTATTCGCGGCCGACCGGGGAACCAGCGCGGAGCGGACACATTACGGCGAATGAGCCGTTGGCACTTAGAAAATTTTTGAGCTTTTTTCGAACTTCCGTGAGGCTGATTTTGCGCTATTCGCGGCCGACCGGGGAACCAGCGCGGAGCGGACACATTACGGCGAATGAGCCGTTGGCACTTAGAAAATTTTTGAGCTTTTTTCGGACTTCCGTGTGGAGCTTTGGGGCCGTTCCGCCTAACTTTTTATGCCCGATTAGGCTTCCAGGGAGGCGGCTAAGCATTATTGACCAATCATGGAGCTTTTTTGGGACTTCCGTGTGGAGCTTTGGGGCCGTTCCGCCTAACTTTTTATGCCCGATTAGGCTTCCAGGGAGGCGGCTAAGCATTATTGACCAATCATGGAGCTTTTTTGGGACTTCCGTGTGGAGCTTTGGAGCCGTTCCGCCTAACTTTTTATGCCCGATTAGGCTTCCAGGGAGGCGGCTAAGCATTATTGACCAATCATGGAGCTTTTTTGGGACTTCCGTGTGGAGCTTTGGGGCCGTTCCGCCTAGCTTTTTATGCCCGATTAGGCTTCCAGGGAGGCGGCTAAGCATTATTGACCAATCATGGAGCTTTTTTGGGACTTCCGTGTGGAGCTTTGGGGCCGTTCCGCCTAACTTTTTATGCCCGATTAGGCTTCCAGGGAGGCGGCTAAGCATTATTGACCAATCATGGAGCTTTTTTGGGACTTCCGTGTGGAGCTTTGGGGCCGTTCCGCCTAGCTTTTTATGCCCGATTAGGCTTCCAGGGAGGCGGCTAAGCATTATTGACCAATCATGGAGCTTTTTTGGGACTTCCGTGTGGAGCTTTGGGGCCGTTCCGCCTAGCTTTTTATGCCCGATTAGGCTTCCAGGGAGGCGGCTAAGCATTATTGACCAATCATGGAGCTTTTTTGGGACTTCCGTGTGGAGCTTTGGGGCCGTTCCGCCTAGCTTTTTATGCCCGATTAGGCTTCCAGGGAGGCGGCTAAGCATTATTGACCAATCATGGAGCTTTTTTGGGACTTCCGTGTGGAGCTTTGGGGCCGTTCCGCCTAGCTTTTTATGCCCGATTAGGCTTCCAGGGAGGCGGCTAAGCATTATTGACCAATCATGGAGCTTTTTTGGGACTTCCGTGTGGAGCTTTGGGGCCGTTCCGCCTAGCTTTTTATGCCCGATTAGGCTTCCAGGGAGGCGGCTAAGCATTATTGACCAATCATGGAGCTTTTTTGGGACTTCCGTGTGGAGCTTTGGGGCCGTTCCGCCTAGCTTTTTATGCCCGATTAGGCTTCCAGGGAGGCGGCTAAGCATTATTGACCAATCATGGAGCTTTTTTGGGACTTCCAGCCGGTGCTTTGGGGGCCTTCCCCCTCACTTTCTACGCCCGATTGGGCTTCCAGGGACGCGGCTAAGCATTTTTAACAGAAATGGAGCTTTTTGCGGAGCTCCAGCCGGTGCCACCGGCAGGCCGTGCACGCGGACGAGATGACCGAAAGAAGCTCCAGGAGAGCGGATGGACGCTTTTTAAGCACCGAGGCGGAGATCGCGGAGCTTTAATAGACTTCCAGCGGGCCCAAAGCGGCCAGGCAGACGGCGCAGCGCGACCTGGTACCTCGCACGGGACGCATCGCCCCCCCCGCGCACAGTTCCAGGGGGCCGGGATGACGTTTCAAAGCTGCCGCTGCAGCTGCGGCGGGGAGTGGCCTCCCTCCGGTGGACACGACGAGTAAATGACACCGGCCGCTGACGCAAACCCACGCCGGACAGGAGAGCTCAAAAGCCGGGTAACATTTCAAGGAAGACCCCCCCTGCGCAGACCTCCACTAGGCCGGGATGACTGTTCAGCTGTGGCGGGGAGTGGCCTCCCTCCGGTCGGCACGACGAGTAAATGACACCGGCCGCTGACGCAAACCCACGCCGGACAGGAGAGCTCAAAAGCCGGGTAACATTTCAAGGAAGACCCCCCCTGCGCAGACCTCCACTAGGCCGGGATGACTGTTCAGCTGTGGCGGGGAGTGGCCTCCCTCCGGTCGGCACGACGAGTAAATGACACCGGCCGCTGACGCAAACCCACGCCGGACAGGAGAGCTCAAAAGCCGGGTAACATTTCAAGGAAGACCCCCCCTGCGCAGACCTCCACTAGGCCGGGATGACTGTTCAGCTGTGGCGGGGAGTGGCCTCCCTCCGGTCGGCACGACGAGTAAATGACACCGGCCGCTGACGCAAACCCACGCCGGACAGGAGAGCTCAAAAGCCGGGTAACATTTCAAGGAAGACCCCCCCTGCGCAGACCTCCACTAGGCCGGGATGACTGTTCAGCTGTGGCGGGGAGTGGCCTCCCTCCGGTCGGCACGACGAGTAAATGACACCGGCCGCTGACGCAAACCCACGCCGGACAGGAGAGCTCAAAAGCCGGGTAACATTTCAAGGAAGACCCCCCCTGCGCAGACCTCCACTAGGCCGGGATGACTGTTCAGCTGTGGCGGGGAGTGGCCTCCCTCCGGTCGGCACGACGAGTAAATGACACCGGCCGCTGACGCAAACCCACGCCGGACAGGAGAGCTCAAAAGCCGGGTAACATTTCAAGGAAGACCCCCCCTGCGCAGACCTCCACTAGGCCGGGATGACTGTTCAGCTGTGGCGGGGAGTGGCCTCCCTCCGGTCGGCACGACGAGTAAATGACACCGGCCGCTGACGCAAACCCACGCCGGACAGGAGAGCTCAAAAGCCGGGTAACATTTCAAGGAAGACCCCCCCTGCGCAGACCTCCACTAGGCCGGGATGACTGTTCAGCTGTGGCGGGGAGTGGCCTCCCTCCGGTCGGCACGACGAGTAAATGACACCGGCCGCTGACGCAAACCCACGCCGGACAGGAGAGCTCAAAAGCCGGGTAACATTTCAAGGAAGACCCCCCCTGCGCAGACCTCCACTAGGCCGGGATGACTGTTCAGCTGTGGCGGGGAGTGGCCTCCCTCCGGTCGGCACGACGAGTAAATGACACCGGCCGCTGACGCAAACCCACGCCGGACAGGAGAGCTCAAAAGCCGGGTAACATTTCAAGGAAGACCCCCCCTGCGCAGACCTCCACTAGGCCGGGATGACTGTTCAGCTGTGGCGGGGAGTGGCCTCCCTCCGGTCGGCACGACGAGTAAATGACACCGGCCGCTGACGCAAACCCACGCCGGACAGGAGAGCTCAAAAGCCGGGTAACATTTCAAGGAAGACCCCCCCTGCGCAGACCTCCACTAGGCCGGGATGACTGTTCAGCTGCGGCGGGGAGTGGCCTCCCTCCGGTCGGCACGACGAGTAAATGACACCGGCCGCTGACGCAAACCCACGCCGGACAGGAGAGCTCAAAAGCCGGGTAACATTTCAAGGAAGACCCCCCCTGCGCAGACCTCCACTAGGCCGGGATGACTGTTCAGCTGTGGCGGGGAGTGGCCTCCCTCCGGTCGGCACGACGAGTAAATGACACCGGCCGCTGACGCAAACCCACGCCGGACAGGAGAGCTCAAAAGCCGGGTAACATTTCAAGGAAGACCCCCCCTGCGCAGACCTCCACTAGGCCGGGATGACTGTTCAGCTGTGGCGGGGAGTGGCCTCCCTCCGGTCGGCACGACGAGTAAATGACACCGGCCGCTGACGCAAACCCACGCCGGACAGGAGAGCTCAAAAGCCGGGTAACATTTCAAGGAAGACCCCCCCTGCGCAGACCTCCACTAGGCCGGGATGACTGTTCAGCTGCGGCGGGGAGTGGCCTCCCTCCGGTCGGCACGACGAGTAAATGACACCGGCCGCTGACGCAAACCCACGCCGGACAGGAGAGCTCAAAAGCCGGGTAACATTTCAAGGAAGACCCCCCCTGCGCAGACCTCCACTAGGCCGGGATGACTGTTCAGCTGTGGCGGGGAGTGGCCTCCCTCCGGTCGGCACGACGAGTAAATGACACCGGCCGCTGACGCAAACCCACGCCGGACAGGAGAGCTCAAAAGCCGGGTAACATTTCAAGGAAGACCCCCCCTGCGCAGACCTCCACTAGGCCGGGATGACTGTTCAGCTGTGGCGGGGAGTGGCCTCCCTCCGGTCGGCACGACGAGTAAATGACACCGGCCGCTGACGCAAACCCACGCCGGACAGGAGAGCTCAAAAGCCGGGTAACATTTCAAGGAAGACCCCCCCTGCGCAGACCTCCACTAGGCCGGGATGACTGTTCAGCTGTGGCGGGGAGTGGCCTCCCTCCGGTCGGCACGACGAGTAAATGACACCGGCCGCTGACGCAAACCCACGCCGGACAGGAGAGCTCAAAAGCCGGGTAACATTTCAAGGAAGACCCCCCCTGCGCAGACCTCCACTAGGCCGGGATGACTGTTCAGCTGTGGCGGGGAGTGGCCTCCCTCCGGTCGGCACGACGAGTAAATGACACCGGCCGCTGACGCAAACCCACGCCGGACAGGAGAGCTCAAAAGCCGGGTAACATTTCAAGGAAGACCCCCCCTGCGCAGACCTCCACTAGGCCGGGATGACTGTTCAGCTGCGGCGGGGAGTGGCCTCCCTCCGGTCGGCACGACGAGTAAATGACACCGGCCGCTGACGCAAACCCACGCCGGACAGGAGAGCTCAAAAGCCGGGTAACATTTCAAGGAAGACCCCCCCTGCGCAGACCTCCACTAGGCCGGGATGACTGTTCAGCTGTGGCGGGGAGTGGCCTCCCTCCGGTCGGCACGACGAGTAAATGACACCGGCCGCTGACGCAAACCCACGCCGGACAGGAGAGCTCAAAAGCCGGGTAACATTTCAAGGAAGACCCCCCCTGCGCAGACCTCCACTAGGCCGGGATGACTGTTCAGCTGTGGCGGGGAGTGGCCTCCCTCCGGTCGGCACGACGAGTAAATGACACCGGCCGCTGACGCAAACCCACGCCGGACAGGAGAGCTCAAAAGCCGGGTAACATTTCAAGGAAGACCCCCCCTGCGCAGACCTCCACTAGGCCGGGATGACTGTTCAGCTGCGGCGGGGAGTGGCCTCCCTCCGGTCGGCACGACGAGTAAAGCTATTTAGGAAAATCTGAGATAAATATCACTTGCATAATAATTTGGAACACGGTCCCGTGTTCCAAATTATTATGCAAAATGTATTTAGACACCAGCAATCGCACTTAGATTTGTTTCTTTTTTCTTTCTTTTAGCTTCCATAATGTTACCGGGCGCTGACGCAAACCCACGCCCGGCAGGAGAGCTCAAAAGCCGGGTAACATTTCAAGGAAGACCCCCCCTGCGCAGACCTCCACTAGGCCGGGATGACTGTTCAGCTGCGGCGGGGAGTGGCCTCCCTCCGGTCGGCACGACGAGTAAAGCTATTTAGGAAAATCTGAGATAAATATCACTTGCATAATAATTTGGAACACGGTCCCGTGTTCCAAATTATTATGCAAAATGTATTTAGACACCAGCAATCGCACTTAGATTTGTTTCTTTTTTCTTTCTTTTAGCTTCCATAATGTTACCGGGCGCTGACGCAAACCCACGCCCGGCAGGAGAGCTCAAAAGCCGGGTAACATTTCAAGGAAGACCCCCCCTGCGCAGACCTCCACTAGGCCGGGATGACTGTTCAGCTGCGGCGGGGAGTGGCCTCCCTCCGGTCGGCACGACGAGTAAATGACACCGGCCGCTGACGCAAACCCACGCCGGACAGGAGAGCTCAAAAGCCGGGTAACATTTCAAGGAAGACCCCCCCTGCGCAGACCTCCACTAGGCCGGGATGACTTTTCAAAGCTGCCTCTGCAGCTGCGGCGGGGAGTTGCCTCCCTCCGGTGGACACGACGAGTAAATACACCAGCACTTGCTCTTAGATTTGTTTCTTTTTTCTTTCTTTTAGCTTCCATAATGTTACCGGGCGCTGACGCAAACCCACGCCCGGCAGGAGAGCTCAAAAGCCGGGTAACATTTCAAGGAAGACCCCCCCTGCGCAGACCTCCACTAGGCCGGGATGACTGTTCAGCTGCGGCGGGGAGTGGCCTCCCTCCGGTCGGCACGACGAGTAAAGCTATTTAGGAAAATCTGAGATAAATATCACTTGCATAATAATTTGGAACACGGTCCCGTGTTCCAAATTATTATGCAAAATGTATTTAGACACCAGCAATCGCACTTAGATTTGTTTCTTTTTTCTTTCTTTTAGCTTCCATAATGTTACCGGGCGCTGACGCAAACCCACGCCCGGCAGGAGAGCTCAAAAGCCGGGTAACATTTCAAGGAAGACCCCCCCTGCGCAGACCTCCACTAGGCCGGGATGACTGTTCAGCTGCGGCGGGGAGTGGCCTCCCTCCGGTCGGCACGACGAGTAAATGACACCGGCCGCTGACGCAAACCCACGCCGGACAGGAGAGCTCAAAAGCCGGGTAACATTTCAAGGAAGACCCCCCCTGCGCAGACCTCCACTAGGCCGGGATGACTTTTCAAAGCTGCCTCTGCAGCTGCGGCGGGGAGTTGCCTCCCTCCGGTGGACACGACGAGTAAATACACCAGCACTTGCTCTTAGATTTGTTTCTTTTTTCTTTCTTTTAGCTTCCATAATGTTACCGGGCGCTGACGCAAACCCACGCCCGGCAGGAGAGCTCAAAAGCCGGGTAACATTTCAAGGAAGACCCCCCCTGCGCAGACCTCCACTAGGCCGGGATGACTGTTCAGCTGCGGCGGGGAGTGGCCTCCCTCCGGTCGGCACGACGAGTAAAGCTATTTAGGAAAATCTGAGATAAATATCACTTGCATAATAATTTGGAACACGGTCCCGTGTTCCAAATTATTATGCAAAATGTATTTAGACACCAGCAATCGCACTTAGATTTGTTTCTTTTTTCTTTCTTTTAGCTTCCATAATGTTACCGGGCGCTGACGCAAACCCACGCCCGGCAGGAGAGCTCAAAAGCCGGGTAACATTTCAAGGAAGCTATTTAGGAAAATCTGAGATAAATATCCTTTGCATAATAATTTGGAACACGGTCCCGTGTTCCAAATTATTATGCAAAATGTATTTAAGTGTCATAAAGATTACATTTTTTGTTTTTCAAGTACTGAAATCACCCTCAGTCATGGTACAGTCCATGGTAGTCTGCCAGGTGAGCGCAATTGTAGTAATTAACAAGTCTATTTAAGTTCCGCGTTTTTAAGCGTTCGGCCATTTCGTTCAACCATGGGGAGGAAAAAGGATCTCTCTGCTGTCGAGAAGCGTGAAATCGTTCGATGCCTTGGACAAGGTATGCAGACATTCGATATTGCACGAAAGCTTAAGCGCGACCATCGAACTTTGAAGAAATTCGTCGCTGATTCGGAGCAAACGCGCGTTCGTGCAGACAAAGGCACGACAAGGAAGGTTTCTGCAAGACAAACAAATCGAATCAAGAGGGCGGCTGCAAGCATGCCACTAAAGACGAGCAAACAAATATTCGACGCTGCTGGTGCCAGTGAAGTCCCACGAACGACGAGGTGCAGGATCCTCCAGAGGCTTGCAGTTGTGCGGAAACCCTCCATTCGGCCACCCCTGAACAACGCGAACAAGCAGAAACGGCTGCAGTGGGCCCAGACTTACATGAAGACAAATTTTCAGACAGTCCTGTTCACCGACGAGTGCCGTGCCACCTTGGATGGGCCAGGTAGGGTTTTTTAAGTTTTTCCTTGCACTTTTGAGAGCTCAGGGGATGCTTTGAGAATAATTGTCAATTTCTGTCTATGTGAAGCCCTTTGAGACTGCTTGTGATTTAGGGCTATACAAATAAACTTGATTTGACTTGACTTTACAGATGGATGGAGTCGTGGATGGTTGGTGGACGGCCACGATAGCCCAACAAGGCTGCGGCGTCAGCAGGGAGGTGGCGGAGTGATGTTTTGGGCCGGAATCATGGGGAGAGAGCTGCTTGGCCCCTTTAGGGTCCCTGAAGGCGTCAAAATTACGTCTGTTAACTACGTGGAATTTCTGACTCAACACTTCTGTCCATGGTACAACAGGAAGAACCGTGCTTTCCGTCAAAAGATCATCTTCATGCATGACAATGCACCGTCTCATGCTGCAAGAAATACGTCAACGTCTTTGGCATCTATGGGAATAAAGGGAGAGAAACTGATGGTGTGGCCCCCATGCTCCCCTGACCTCAATCCTATTGAAAACTTGTGGAGCATCGTCAAGCAGAAAATCTACGAAGGTGGGAGGCAGTTCAATTCCAAAGAGCAGCTCTGGCAGGCTATTCTTAGATCCTGCCAAGAAATTCAACCAGAAACTGTACAAAAACTCACAAGTTCAGTGGATGGAAGAATCGTGAAGCTGCTGTTGAACAAAGGGTCCTATGTTAAAATGTAACTTTGTTTTTTATTGAAATAAAGGGTCCTATGTTAAAATGTAACTTGTTTGTCTTTTCTTTGAAATAGCTTTTGATTTCAGTAAATATGACCTCCTAATGCTGTAAATTCTTAAGATGGGCATTTCAGTTCATAAAAACCTATAAAATGTTATAAAACTCTGTTGTGCGTAATAATGTGGAACAGTGCATTTTAAGTTTTTTATTTTTTAAAAATTCTGTGATCATTCGGAGGTTTGTTCAATAAAATTAGAATTCATCAAAATAATGGTTGATGACTTGAAAATTATGCTGACTCATTTTGCATCGACTATTTAGGAAAATCTGAGATAAATGTCACTTGCATAATAATTTGGAACACGGTGTAAGTGCGATTGCTGGTGTATTTACTCGTCGTGTCCACCGGAGGACGGCAAATCCCCGCCGCAGCTGCAGCGGCAGCGCTTAAATGTCTTCCCGGCCGCCTGGAACTCTGCACGGGGCGTGTTTCGTCCCGCGCAGCGGTACCAGATCGCGCTGCGCCGTCAGCCGAGCCGCGCGCGGTCCGCTGGAAGTCTACACTGTGTTCCAAATTATTATGCAAATTGTATTTATGTGTCATAAAGATTACATTTTTTGTTTTTCAATTAAACTCATGGATGGTATTACGTGTCAGGGCTCTTTGGATCACTGAGATCAATCTCAGACACCGGGGATCATTACCGGCCAGTTGAGCCCAAATTAAGGAAAAACTACTTAAGAATGGTGTTCCACATTATTAAGCAGATAATTTGAAGTTCGCTTTGAGCAGTGGCGGACGCCAACCCACGACCGGTGGGAGAGCTCGGAGGGCGGATGGGCTTTCAAGGAAGCCCCCCAGGCCGGTCCCACTCGCACTTAGAATTTTTTTTTTTTTTTGGCTTCCATAATGTACCGGGCGCGGACGCGAAACCCACGCCGGGCATGGCAGCTCGAAAGGCGGCTAAGCATTCAAGGAAGCACCGTCTGGAGCTTCAGAGCCGTTCCGCCTGACTTTTAACGTAGAGTACCGGGCGCAAACCACTAACTCAAGCCCGGCATGGCAGCTCGAAAGGCGGCTAAGCATTCAAGGAAGCACCGTCTGGAGCTTCAGAGCCGTTCCGCCTGACTTTTAACGTAGAGTACCGGGCGCAAACCACTAACTCAAGCCCGGCATGGCAGCTCGAAAGGCGGCTAAGCATTCAAGGAAGCACCGTCTGGAGCTTCAGAGCCGTTCCGCCTGACTTTTAACGTAGAGTACCGGGCGCAAACCACTAACTCAAGCCCGGCATGGCAGCTCGAAAGGCGGCTAAGCATTCAAGGAAGCACCGTCTGGAGCTTCAGAGCCGTTCCGCCTGACTTTTAACGTAGAGTACCGGGCGCAAACCACTAACTCAAGCCCGGCATGGCAGCTCGAAAGGCGGCTAAGCATTCAAGGAAGCACCGTCTGGAGCTTCAGAGCCGTTCCGCCTGACTTTTAACGTAGAGTACCGGGCGCAAACAACTAACTCAAGCCCGGCATGGCAGCTCGAAAGGCGGCTAAGCATTCAAGGAAGCACCGTCTGGAGCTTCAGAGCCGTTCCGCCTGACTTTTAACGTAGAGTACCGGGCGCAAACCACTAACTCAAGCCCGGCATGGCAGCTCGAAAGGCGGCTAAGCATTCAAGGAAGCGACGCCGGCCGGTCCGCGGGCCAAATAGGGTCCAGTAAAGTACCGGGCGCGGCCACTAACGCCTTGTGGCGGTCGCCTTGTGGCGGTCGGGGGGTGGCGGTCGGGGCTGGCGCTTGGGGCCGGTGGCGGTCGCCTTGTGGCGGTCGCCTTGTGGCGGTCGGGGTGGTGGCGGTCGGGGCTGGCGCTTGGGGCCAGTGGCGGTCGCCTTGTGGCGGTCGCCTTGTGGCGGTCGCCTTGTGGCGGTCGCCTTGTGGCGGTCGCCTTGTGGCGGTCGGGGGGGTGGCGGTCGGGGCTGGCGCTTGGGGCCAGTGGCGGTCGCCTTGTGGCGGTCGCCTTGTGGCGGTCGCCTTGTGGCGGTCGGGGGGTGGCGGTCGGGGCTGGCGCTTGGGGCCGGTGGCGGTCGCCTTGTGGCGGTCGCCTTGTGGCGGTCGGGGGGTGGCGGTCGGGGCTGGCGCTTGGGGCCGGTGGCGGTCGCCTTGTGGCGGTCGCCTTGTGGCGGTCGCCTTGTGGCGGTCGGGGGGTGGCGGTCGGGGCTGGCGCTTGGGGCCGGTGGCGGTCGCCTTGTGGCGGTCGCCTTGTGGCGGTCGGGGGGTGGCGGTCGGGGCTGGCGCTTGGGGCCGGTGGCGGTCGCCTTGTGGCGGTCGCCTTGTGGCGGTCGCCTTGTGGCGGTCGGGGGGTGGCGGTCGGGGGGTGGCGGTCGGGGCTGGCGCTTGGGGCCAGTGGCGGTCGCCTTGTGGCGGTCGCCTTGTGGCGGTCGCCTTGTGGCGGTCGCCTTGTGGCGGTCGCCTTGTGGCGGTCGGGGGGTGGCGGTCGGGGCTGGCGCTTGGGGCCGGTGGCGGTCGCCTTGTGGCGGTCGCCTTGTGGCGGTCGCCTTGTGGCGGTCGGGGGGTGGCGGTCGGGGCTGGCGCTTGGGGCTGGCGTCCGCCAATAGTGGTTTAATTTCGGGAGGAAGAT
>NW_026872351.1:0-2500 GCF_033458585.1 Syngnathus typhle | reverse complement strand
GGAGTTTGATCGACACTGGTGGGAGCCGGGGGGTCGAAGGGGTTCCGGCCGCCCCGCCGTCCTCAGCGCCGCTGTCACCCAGACGGGAAGCTGCGCCCCGTCCGAGTCAGACTCGGTCGGTGCGGCCCGCTGTGGCCAGCTGGCAACTAGCTACGGAAGGGTACCGGCGCTCCCGACGAACCCGCCGGGGTGGCTGGTGACCAACGCTGCGTTCGGCGCTTATTGCTGTGACCGGGAGGGAAGCTGCGCCCCGTCCGAGTCAGACTCGGTCGTTGCGGCCCCCCCGAGCCCGCACGCCTCTCGCGGAAGGTCATACGCCACCGGCGGCACGAAAGACGCCTCCCGCAACGCGGTAGTCGGGAAAGGCTATTCGGATAGTCGAGCAGAGTTGCGACAACACATCCCGCGGTGCCGTCTGGTTAGGCAAGGGTTTGAGAAACAGCATTCGCGGTAGACCGGCGCGGCCGGCGGACACCCACGCGGCGTGCCGCAATCGGATCGCGCGCTCGGCCTCCGTTGATTTCCTCTAGGTGGGTGATTCGGGGCGTCTCGGTCTCGCTGCCGTTCGGTCGCGCCAAGGCCTGCGGGGGCGGCGCGTAGCGCACGCTCTCGCGGCGGCCGAGGCGCTAGAGTGCGACCCGCAAGTGGGGAGGAACCGTCCACCCAACGCCGGCGCGAGCCGGGGCCGGTGGGGGCCCTACCAAGGCGGGTCATGAGTGCCAGTCGGTCAGTTCGGGAGAAGGGGAGGGTACTCGGAGGCCCGCCGGGAGCAGACGGGGGTCCGGAAGCTGAGGGGGGTGAAGGACGGCGGCCGGGAGCAGACGGCCGTCCCCGGGAGGGGGTGTTCGTTCACGTGCGGACGCCGGGAGCAGGCGGCCGTCACGCGATTCTGCCAACCGTTCCTACCGGCCTGTGTTTAAGGAGGCGGCCGGTCCTCCGTCCTTGGATGGATAAGATTCGCAGATTTTCGCCCGGCCTGTGTTTAAGGAGGCGGCCGGTTCCCTCCTTCCTTCCTTTCTTGGATGTATAACATTCGCAGATTTTCGCCCGGCCGGTGGTTTAAGGAGGCGGCCGGTCCTCCCTCCTTGGATGTATAACATTCGCAGATTTTCGCCCGGCCTATGTTTAGTGAGGCGACCGGTCCTCCCTCCTTGGATGTATAACATTCGCATATTTTCGCCCGGCCGGTGGTTTAAGGAGGCGGCCGGTCCTCCCTCCTTGGATGTATAACATTCGCAGATTTTCGCCCGGCCTATGTTTAGTGAGGCGACCGGTCCTCCGTGGAGAGCGACCCGCAAGTGGGGAGGAACCGTCCACCCAACGCCGGCGCGAGCCGGGGCCGGTGGGGGCCCTACCAAGGCGGGTCTCATTGCCTGTCGGTCAGTTCGGGAGAAGGTGGGGGTACTCGGAGGCCCGCCGGGAGCAGACGGGGGTCCGGAAGGTGAGGGGGTGAAGGACGGCGGTCGGGAGCAGACGGCCGTCCCCGGGAGGGGGTGTTCGTTCACGTGCGGACGCCGGGAGCAGGCGGCCGTCACGCAATTCTGCCAACCGTTCCCACCGGCCTGTGTTTAAGGAGGCGGCCGGTCCTCCACGAGAAGAATTCTGCCAAACGTTCCACCGGCCTGTGTTTAAGGAGGCGGCCGGTCCTCCCCGTCGTTCCGCCGGCTTGTGTTTAAGGAGGCGGCCGGTCCTCCACGAGAAGAATTCTGCCAAACGTTCCACCGGCCTGTGTTTAAGGAGGCGGCCGGTCCTCCCCGTCGTTCCGCCGGCTTGTGTTTAAGGAGGCGGCCGGTCCTCCACTATTCCTTCCTTGGATGGAAAGCATGTAGCACTTTGAAAATTTTCGAGCACTGTGACACTTTGAAAATTTTCGAGAGTTTTTGTACTTAGAAAATTTTTCGCTCTTGCACTTCCAGAGTGCTTTGCGGTAGCTCCTAGGTTCGCTGTCCGAGCATGTGAACACTTTTTGGGGGGGAACACATCGCTAGAGACACCAGCCGCCTGGTTCTCGGGGCCAAAACTTGTGTTCCCCACACTCGTTCTGACTATATTTTGCGATTTGGGGGTAAAGGTAATGAGTACAGTGACTAGGGGGACCAACTCATCGTACTCTGGCGCACCAACAGACCAAAGCTGGTACTGCACTTACCCCTGGTACCCCAACGCCTGGTACCTGACGGGCGAGAGGCTGATTTTTCGCTATTTGCGGCCGACCGAGGGAACCAGACAAAGCGGACACTTTACGGCGCAAGAGCCGTTGGCACTTAGAAATTTTTCGACAAAGTTGGCGCGAGCTCCAGAAGGAGAGGCTGATTTTTCGCTATTTGTGGCCGACCGAGGGAACCAGGCAAAGCGGACACTTTACGGCGCAAGAGCCGTTGGCACTTAGAAATTTTTTGACAAAGTTGGCGCGAGCTCCAGAAGGAGAGGCTGATTTTTCGCTATTTGTGGCCGACCGAGGGAACCAGGCAAAGCGGACACTTTACGGCGCAAGAGCCGT
>NW_026872350.1:20000-24433 GCF_033458585.1 Syngnathus typhle | reverse complement strand
AAAACCTATAAAATGTTATAAAACTCTGTTGTGCGTAATAATGTGGAACAGTGCATTTTAAGTTTTTTATTTTTTAAAAATTCTGTGATCATTCGGAGGTTTGTTCAATAAAATTAGAATTCATCAAAATAATGGTTGATGACTTGAAAATTATGCTGACTCATTTTGCATCGACTATTTAGGAAAATCTGAGATAAATGTCACTTGCATAATAATTTGGAACACGGTGTAAGTGCGATTGCTGGTGTATTTACTCGTCGTGTCCACCGGAGGACGGCAAATCCCCGCCGCAGCTGCAGCGGCAGCGCTTAAATGTCTTCCCGGCCGCCTGGAACTCTGCACGGGGCGTGTTTCGTCCCGCGCAGCGGTACCAGATCGCGCTGCGCCGTCAGCCGAGCCGCGCGCGGTCCGCTGGAAGTCTACACTGTGTTCCAAATTATTATGCAAATTGTATTTATGTGTCATAAAGATTACATTTTTTGTTTTTCAATTAAACTCATGGATGGTATTACGTGTCAGGGCTCTTTGGATCACTGAGATCAATCTCAGACACCGGGGATCATTACCGGCCAGTTGAGCCCAAATTAAGGAAAAACTACTTAAGAATGGTGTTCCACATTATTAAGCAGATAATTTGAAGTTCGCTTTGAGCAGTGGCGGACGCCAACCCACGACCGGTGGGAGAGCTCGGAGGGCGGATGGGCTTTCAAGGAAGCCCCCCAGGCCGGTCCCACTCAGAATTTTTTTTTTTTTGGCTTCCATAATGTACCGGGCGCGGACGCGAAACCCACGCCGGGCAGGAGAGCTCGAAAGGCGGCTAAGCATTCAAGGAAGCACCGTCTGGAGCTTCAGAGCCGTTCCGCCTGACTTTTAACGTAGAGTACCGGGCGCAAACCACTAACTCAAGCCCGGCATGGCAGCTCGAAAGGCGGCTAAGCATTCAAGGAAGCACCGTCTGGAGCTTCAGAGCCGTTCCGCCTGACTTTTAACGTAGAGTACCGGGCGCAAACCACTAACTCAAGCCCGGCATGGCAGCTCGAAAGGCGGCTAAGCATTCAAGGAAGCACCGTCTGGAGCTTCAGAGCCGTTCCGCCTGACTTTTAACGTAGAGTACCGGGCGCAAACCACTAACTCAAGCCCGGCATGGCAGCTCGAAAGGCGGCTAAGCATTCAAGGAAGCACCGTCTGGAGCTTCAGAGCCGTTCCGCCTGACTTTTAACGTAGAGTACCGGGCGCAAACCACTAACTCAAGCCCGGCATGGCAGCTCGAAAGGCGGCTAAGCATTCAAGGAAGCACCGTCTGGAGCTTCAGAGCCGTTCCGCCTGACTTTTAACGTAGAGTACCGGGCGCAAACCACTAACTCAAGCCCGGCATGGCAGCTCGAAAGGCGGCTAAGCATTCAAGGAAGCACCGTCTGGAGCTTCAGAGCCGTTCCGCCTGACTTTTAACGTAGAGTACCGGGCGCAAACCACTAACTCAAGCCCGGCATGGCAGCTCGAAAGGCGGCTAAGCATTCAAGGAAGCACCGTCTGGAGCTTCAGAGCCGTTCCGCCTGACTTTTAACGTAGAGTACCGGGCGCAAACCACTAACTCAAGCCCGGCATGGCAGCTCGAAAGGCGGCTAAGCATTCAAGGAAGCACCGTCTGGAGCTTCAGAGCCGTTCCGCCTGACTTTTAACGTAGAGTACCGGGCGCAAACCACTAACTCAAGCCCGGCATGGCAGCTCGAAAGGCGGCTAAGCATTCAAGGAAGCACCGTCTGGAGCTTCAGAGCCGTTCCGCCTGACTTTTAACGTAGAGTACCGGGCGCAAACCACTAACTCAAGCCCGGCATGGCAGCTCGAAAGGCGGCTAAGCATTCAAGGAAGCACCGTCTGGAGCTTCAGAGCCGTTCCGCCTGACTTTTAACGTAGAGTACCGGGCGCAAACCACTAACTCAAGCCCGGCATGGCAGCTCGAAAGGCGGCTAAGCATTCAAGGAAGCACCGTCTGGAGCTTCAGAGCCGTTCCGCCTGACTTTTAACGTAGAGTACCGGGCGCAAACCACTAACTCAAGCCCGGCATGGCAGCTCGAAAGGCGGCTAAGCATTCAAGGAAGCACCGTCTGGAGCTTCAGAGCCGTTCCGCCTGACTTTTAACGTAGAGTACCGGGCGCAAACCACTAACTCAAGCCCGGCATGGCAGCTCGAAAGGCGGCTAAGCATTCAAGGAAGCACCGTCTGGAGCTTCAGAGCCGTTCCGCCTGACTTTTAACGTAGAGTACCGGGCGCAAACCACTAACTCAAGCCCGGCATGGCAGCTCGAAAGGCGGCTAAGCATTCAAGGAAGCACCGTCTGGAGCTTCAGAGCCGTTCCGCCTGACTTTTAACGTAGAGTACCGGGCGCAAACCACTAACTCAAGCCCGGCATGGCAGCTCGAAAGGCGGCTAAGCATTCAAGGAAGCGACGCCGGCCGGTCCGCGGGCCAAATAGGGTCCAGTAAAGTACCGGGCGCGGCCACTAACGCCTTGTGGCGGTCGCCTTGTGGCGGTCGGGGGGTGGCGGTCGGGGCTGGCGCTTGGGGCCGGTGGCGGTCGCCTTGTGGCGGTCGCCTTGTGGCGGTCGGGGGGTGGCGGTCGGGGCTGGCGCTTGGGGCCAGTGGCGGTCGCCTTGTGGCGGTCGCCTTGTGGCGGTCGCCTTGTGGCGGTCGCCTTGTGGCGGTCGCCTTGTGGCGGTCGCCTTGTGGCGGTCGGGGGGTGGCGGTCGGGGCTGGCGCTTGGGGCCAGTGGCGGTCGCCTTGTGGCGGTCGCCTTGTGGCGGTCGCCTTGTGGCGGTCGCCTTGTGGCGGTCGCCTTGTGGCGGTCGGGGGGTGGCGGTCGGGGCTGGCGCTTGGGGCCGGTGGCGGTCGCCTTGTGGCGGTCGCCTTGTGGCGGTCGCCTTGTGGCGGTCGCCTTGTGGCGGTCGCCTTGTGGCGGTCGGGGGGTGGCGGTCGGGGCTGGCGCTTGGGGCCGGTGGCGGTCGCCTTGTGGCGGTCGCCTTGTGGCGGTCGCCTTGTGGCGGTCGCCTTGTGGCGGTCGCCTTGTGGCGGTCGCCTTGTGGCGGTCGGGGGGTGGCGGTCGGGGCTGGCGCTTGGGGCCAGTGGCGGTCGCCTTGTGGCGGTCGCCTTGTGGCGGTCGCCTTGTGGCGGTCGCCTTGTGGCGGTCGCCTTGTGGCGGTCGGGGGGTGGCGGTCGGGGCTGGCGCTTGGGGCCGGTGGCGGTCGCCTTGTGGCGGTCGCCTTGTGGCGGTCGCCTTGTGGCGGTCGGGGGGTGGCGGTCGGGGCTGGCGCTTGGGGCTGGCGTCCGCCAATAGTGGTTTAATTTCGGGAGGAAGATTGATTTTCGTCCCAAGCCCGCCGCTGGAGAAAATTTTAGGTACCAGGAGTGGATTTTTTTTGTCCACTCAGGAGGGGGACGTTGGCTGGTTTGGTGTCCGGGGGAAAGTGCTCTTTTCTCGGCCAGGAGAAAGATTAGACTCCCAGCCCGCCGCTGGAGAAAATTCTAGGTACCAGGAGTGGATTTTTTTTGTCCACTCAGGAGGGGGACGTGCTTTGTTGTCCGGGGGAAAGTGCTCTTTTCTCGGCCAGGAGAAAGATTAGACTCCCAGCCCGCCGCTGGAGAAAATCTTAGGTACCAGGAGTGGATTTTTTTTGTCCACTCAGGAGGGGGACGTGCTTTGTTGTCCGGGGAGAGTGCTCTTTTCTCGGCCAGGAGAAAGATTAGACTCCCAGCCCGCCGCTGGAGAAAATTCTAGGTACCAGGAGTGGATTTTTTTTGTCCACTCAGGAGGGGGACGTGCTTTGTTGTCCGGGGAGAGTGCTCTTTTCTCGGCCAGGAGAAAGATTAGACTCCCAGCCCGCCGCTGGAGAAAATTCTAGGTACCAGGAGTGGATTTTTTTTGTCCACTCAGGAGGGGGACGTGCTTTGTTGTCCGGGGAGAGTGCCTGGTCCCCGGACCAGCCTCTTAGGCGCGCCCGCTGTCATTCTCCGGAGATTAAGTTATACTAAGGGGAGGCTGCCTCCTCCCGCCTGCTGCCCGAGGATGCTGCCTCATCCCCGGACTGGCCTCTTGCGCGCGCCCGCTGTCATTCTCCGGAGACTAAGTTATACTAAGGGGAGGCTGCCTCCTCCCGCCTGCTGCCCGAGGATGCTGCCTCATCCCCGGACTGGCCTCTTGCGCGCGCCCGCTGTCATTCTCCGGAGACTAAGTTATACTAAGGGGAGGCTGCCTCCTCCCGCCTGCTGCCCGAGGATGCTGCCTCATCCCCGGACTGGCCTCTTGCGCGCGCCCGCTGTCATTCTCCGGAGACTAAGTTATACTAAGGGGAGGCTGCCTCCTCCCGCCTGCTGCCCGAGGATGCTGCCTCATCCCCGGACTGGCCTCTTGCGCGCGCCCGCTGTCATTCTCCGGAGACT
>NW_026872350.1:0-7500 GCF_033458585.1 Syngnathus typhle | reverse complement strand
CCTCCACTATTCCTTCCTTGGATGGAAAGCATGTAGCACTTTGAAAATTTTCGAGCACTGTGACACTTTGAAAATTTTCGAGAGTTTTTGTACTTAGAAAATTTTTCGCTCTTGCACTTCCAGAGTGCTTTGCGGTAGCTCCTAGGTTCGCTGTCCGAGCATGTGAACACTTTTTGGGGGGGAACACATCGCTAGAGACACCAGCCGCCTGGTTCTCGGGGCCAAAACTTGTGTTCCCCACACTCGTTCTGACTATATTTTGCGATTTGGGGGTAAAGGTAATGAGTACAGTGACTAGGGGGACCAACTCATCGTACTCTGGCGCACCAACAGACCAAAGCTGGTACTGCACTTACCCCTGGTACCCCAACGCCTGGTACCTGACGGGCGAGAGGCTGATTTTTCGCTATTTGCGGCCGACCGAGGGAACCAGACAAAGCGGACACTTTACGGCGCAAGAGCCGTTGGCACTTAGAAATTTTTCGACAAAGTTGGCGCGAGCTCCAGAAGGAGAGGCTGATTTTTCGCTATTTGTGGCCGACCGAGGGAACCAGGCAAAGCGGACACTTTACGGCGCAAGAGCCGTTGGCACTTAGAAATTTTTTGACAAAGTTGGCGCGAGCTCCAGAAGGAGAGGCTGATTTTTCGCTATTTGTGGCCGACCGAGGGAACCAGGCAAAGCGGACACTTTACGGCGCAAGAGCCGTTGGCACTTAGAAAATATTCGCCAAAGTTGGCACGAGCTCCAGAAGGAGAGGCTGATTTTTCGCTATTTGTGGCCGACCGAGGGAACCAGACAAAGCGGACACATTACGGCGCAAGAGCCGTTGGCACTTAGAAAATATTCGCCAAAGTTGGCACGAGCTCCAGAAGGAGAGGCTGATTTTTCGCTATTTGTGGCCGACCGAGGGAACCAGACAAAGCGGACACTTTACGGCGCAAGAGCCGTTGGCACTTGCGCGAGCTCCAGAAGGAGAGGCTGATTTTTCGCTATTTGTGGCCGACCGAGGGAACCAGACAAAGCGGACACTTTACGGCGCAAGAGCCGTTGGCACTTAGAAAATATTCGCCAAAGTTGGCGCGAGCTCCAGAAGGAGAGGCTGATTTTTCGCTATTTGTGGCCGACCGAGGGAACCAGGCAAAGCGGACACATTACGGCGCAAGAGCCGTTGGCACTTAGGCGAGCTCCAGAAGGAGAGGCTGGTTTTTCGCTATTTGTGGCCGACCGAGGGAACCAGGCAAAGCGGACACATTACGGCGCAAGAGCCGTTGGCACTTAGGCGAGCTCCAGAAGGAGAGGCTGATTTTTCGCTATTTGTGGCCGACCGAGGGAACCAGGCAAAGCGGACACATTACGGCGCAAGAGCCGTTGGCACTTAGGCGAGCTCCAGAAGGAGAGGCTGATTTTTCGCTATTTGTGGCCGACCGAGGGAACCAGGCAAAGCGGACACATTACGGCGCAAGAGCCGTTGGCACTTAGGCGAGCTCCAGAAGGAGAGGCTGATTTTTCGCTATTTGTGGCCGACCGAGGGAACCAGACAAAGCGGACACTTTACGGCGCAAGAGCCGTTGGCACTTGCGCGAGCTCCAGAAGGAGAGGCTGATTTTTCGCTATTTGTGGCCGACCGAGGGAACCAGGCAAAGCGGACACATTACGGCGCAAGAGCCGTTGGCACTTAGGCGAGCTCCAGAAGGAGAGGCTGATTTTTCGCCGTTTGTGGCCGACCGAGGGAACCAGGCAAAGCGGACACATTACGGCGCAAGAGCCGTTGGCACTTAGGCGAGCTCCAGAAGGAGAGGCTGGTTTTTCGCTATTTGTGGCCGACCGAGGGAACCAGGCAAAGCGGACACATTACGGCGCAAGAGCCGTTGGCACTTAGGCGAGCTCCAGAAGGAGAGGCTGATTTTTCGCCGTTTGTGGCCGACCGAGGGAACCAGGCAAAGCGGACACATTACGGCGCAAGAGCCGTTGGCACTTAGGCGAGCTCCAGAAGGAGAGGCTGATTTTTCGCCGTTTGTGGCCGACCGAGGGAACCAGGCAAAGCGGACACATTACGGCGCAAGAGCCGTTGGCACTTAGGCGAGCTCCAGAAGGAGAGGCTGATTTTTCGCCGTTCGTGGCCGACCGAGGGAACCAGGCAAAGCGGACACATTACGGCGCAAGAGCCGTTGGCACTTGCGCGAGCTCCAGAAGGAGAGGCTGATTTTTCGCTATTTGTGGCCGACCGAGGGAACCAGACAAAGCGGACACATTACGGCGCAAGAGCCGTTGGCACTTAGGCGAGCTCCAGAAGGAGAGGCTGATTTTTCGCCGTTTGTGGCCGACCGAGGGAACCAGGCAAAGCGGACACATTACGGCGCAAGAGCCGTTGGCACTTAGGCGAGCTCCAGAAGGAGAGGCTGATTTTTTCGCTATTTGTGGCCGACCGAGGGAACCAGGCAAAGCGGACACATTACGGCGCAAGAGCCGTTGGCACTTAGAAAATATTCGCCAAAGTTGGCACGAGCTCCAGAAGGAGAGGCTGATTTTTCGCCGTTTGTGGCCGACCGAGGGAACCAGGCAAAGCGGACACATTACGGCGCAAGAGCCGTTGGCACTTAGGCGAGCTCCAGAAGGAGAGGCTGATTTTTTCGCTATTTGTGGCCGACCGAGGGAACCAGGCAAAGCGGACACATTACGGCGCAAGAGCCGTTGGCACTTAGAAAATATTCGCCAAAGTTGGCACGAGCTCCAGAAGGAGAGGCTGATTTTTCGCCGTTTGTGGCCGACCGAGGGAACCAGGCAAAGCGGACACATTACGGCGCAAGAGCCGTTGGCACTTAGGCGAGCTCCAGAAGGAGAGGCTGATTTTTTCGCTATTTGTGGCCGACCGAGGGAACCAGGCAAAGCGGACACATTACGGCGCAAGAGCCGTTGGCACTTAGGCGAGCTCCAGAAGGAGAGGCTGATTTTTTCGCTATTTGTGGCCGACCGAGGGAACCAGGCAAAGCGGACACATTACGGCGCAAGAGCCGTTGGCACTTAGAAAATATTCGCCAAAGTTGGCACGAGCTCCAGAAGGAGAGGCTGATTTTTCGCCGTTTGTGGCCGACCGAGGGAACCAGGCAAAGCGGACACATTACGGCGCAAGAGCCGTTGGCACTTAGGCGAGCTCCAGAAGGAGAGGCTGATTTTTTCGCTATTTGTGGCCGACCGAGGGAACCAGGCAAAGCGGACACATTACGGCGCAAGAGCCGTTGGCACTTAGAAAATATTCGCCAAAGTTGGCACGAGCTCCAGAAGGAGAGGCTGATTTTTCGCCGTTTGTGGCCGACCGAGGGAACCAGGCAAAGCGGACACATTACGGCGCAAGAGCCGTTGGCACTTAGGCGAGCTCCAGAAGGAGAGGCTGATTTTTTCGCTATTTGTGGCCGACCGAGGGAACCAGGCAAAGCGGACACATTACGGCGCAAGAGCCGTTGGCACTTAGAAAATATTCGCCAAAGTTGGCACGAGCTCCAGAATGAGAGGCTGATTTTTCGCCGTTTGTGGCCGACCGAGGGAACCAGACAAAGCGGACACATTACGGCGCAAGAGCCGTTGGCACTTAGGCGAGCTCCAGAAGGAGAGGCTGATTTTTCGCTATTTGTGGCCGACCGAGGGAACCAGGCAAAGCGGACACTTTACGGCGCAAGAGCCGTTGGCACTTAGAAAATATTCGCCAAAGTTGGCACGAGCTCCAGAAGGAGAGGCTGATTTTTCGCCGTTTGTGGCCGACCGAGGGAACCAGACAAAGCGGACACATTACGGCGCAAGAGCCGTTGGCACTTAGGCGAGCTCCAGAAGGAGAGGCTGATTTTTCGCTATTTGTGGCCGACCGAGGGAACCAGGCAAAGCGGACACTTTACGGCGCAAGAGCCGTTGGCACTTAGAAAATATTCGCCAAAGTTGGCACGAGCTCCAGAAGGAGAGGCTGATTTTTCGCCGTTTGTGGCCGACCGAGGGAACCAGACAAAGCGGACACATTACGGCGCAAGAGCCGTTGGCACTTAGGCGAGCTCCAGAAGGAGAGGCTGATTTTTCGCTATTTGTGGCCGACCGAGGGAACCAGGCAAAGCGGACACTTTACGGCGCAAGAGCCGTTGGCACTTAGAAAATATTCGCCAAAGTTGGCACGAGCTCCAGAAGGAGAGGCTGATTTTTCGCCGTTTGTGGCCGACCGAGGGAACCAGACAAAGCGGACACATTACGGCGCAAGAGCCGTTGGCACTTAGGCGAGCTCCAGAAGGAGAGGCTGATTTTTCGCTATTTGTGGCCGACCGAGGGAACCAGGCAAAGCGGACACTTTACGGCGCAAGAGCCGTTGGCACTTAGAAAATATTCTGAAATTCTCACCGACCTCCGTGGTGGAGAGGCCGAATTTTCGACATTCGTGGCCGACCGGGGAACCGTCGCCACTCGGACAACTTGTGCGGCAGCCCTCGGTGATTTTAGGACCGCTTTTTCACCCTCGCTGTCCGACCGGAGAACCGTCGTAGCTCGGACAGTTCGTGTGCCAGCATCCGCTGGCACTTAGAAAATTTTAAAAAAGAAAAAAATAGTCTTCTGCATATACGTTCTGACTATATTTTGCGATTAGGGGGTAAAGGTAATGAGTACAGTGACTAGGGGGACCAACTCATCGTACTCTGGCGCACCAACACGCCAAGGTTGGTACTGCACTTAGGCTGATTTTTGCGCTATTCGCGGCCGACCGGGGAACCAGCGCGGAGCGGACACATTACGGCGAATGAGCCGTTGGCACTTAGAAAATTTTTGAGCTTTTTTCGAACTTCCGTGAGGCTGATTTTGCGCTATTCGCGGCCGACCGGGGAACCAGCGCGGAGCGGACACATTACGGCGAATGAGCCGTTGGCACTTAGAAAATTTTTGAGCTTTTTTCGAACTTCCGTGAGGCTGATTTTGCGCTATTCGCGGCCGACCGGGGAACCAGCGCGGAGCGGACACATTACGGCGAATGAGCCGTTGGCACTTAGAAAATTTTTGAGCTTTTTTCGGACTTCCGTGTGGAGCTTTGGGGCCGTTCCGCCTAACTTTTTATGCCCGATTAGGCTTCCAGGGAGGCGGCTAAGCATTATTGACCAATCATGGAGCTTTTTTGGGACTTCCGTGTGGAGCTTTGGGGCCGTTCCGCCTAACTTTTTATGCCCGATTAGGCTTCCAGGGAGGCGGCTAAGCATTATTGACCAATCATGGAGCTTTTTTGGGACTTCCGTGTGGAGCTTTGGAGCCGTTCCGCCTAACTTTTTATGCCCGATTAGGCTTCCAGGGAGGCGGCTAAGCATTATTGACCAATCATGGAGCTTTTTTGGGACTTCCGTGTGGAGCTTTGGGGCCGTTCCGCCTAGCTTTTTATGCCCGATTAGGCTTCCAGGGAGGCGGCTAAGCATTATTGACCAATCATGGAGCTTTTTTGGGACTTCCGTGTGGAGCTTTGGGGCCGTTCCGCCTAGCTTTTTATGCCCGATTAGGCTTCCAGGGAGGCGGCTAAGCATTATTGACCAATCATGGAGCTTTTTTGGGACTTCCGTGTGGAGCTTTGGGGCCGTTCCGCCTAGCTTTTTATGCCCGATTAGGCTTCCAGGGAGGCGGCTAAGCATTATTGACCAATCATGGAGCTTTTTTGGGACTTCCGTGTGGAGCTTTGGGGCCGTTCCGCCTAGCTTTTTATGCCCGATTAGGCTTCCAGGGAGGCGGCTAAGCATTATTGACCAATCATGGAGCTTTTTTGGGACTTCCGTGTGGAGCTTTGGGGCCGTTCCGCCTAGCTTTTTATGCCCGATTAGGCTTCCAGGGAGGCGGCTAAGCATTATTGACCAATCATGGAGCTTTTTTGGGACTTCCGTGTGGAGCTTTGGGGCCGTTCCGCCTAGCTTTTTATGCCCGATTAGGCTTCCAGGGAGGCGGCTAAGCATTTTTAACAGAAATGGAGCTTTTTGCGGAGCTCCAGCCGGTGCCACCGGCAGGCCGTGCACGCGGACGAGATGACCGAAAGAAGCTCCAGGAGAGCGGATGGACGCTTTTTAAGCACCGAGGCGGAGATCGCGGAGCTTTAATAGACTTCCAGCGGGCCCAAAGCGGCCAGGCAGACGGCGCAGCGCGACCTGGTACCTCGCACGGGACGCATCGCCCCCCCCGCGCACAGTTCCAGGGGGCCGGGATGACGTTTCAAAGCTGCCGCTGCAGCTGCGGCGGGGAGTGGCCTCCCTCCGGTGGACACGACGAGTAAATGACACCGGCCGCTGACGCAAACCCACGCCGGACAGGAGAGCTCAAAAGCCGGGTAACATTTCAAGGAAGACCCCCCCTGCGCAGACCTCCACTAGGCCGGGATGACTGTTCAGCTGTGGCGGGGAGTGGCCTCCCTCCGGTCGGCACGACGAGTAAATGACACCGGCCGCTGACGCAAACCCACGCCGGACAGGAGAGCTCAAAAGCCGGGTAACATTTCAAGGAAGACCCCCCCTGCGCAGACCTCCACTAGGCCGGGATGACTGTTCAGCTGTGGCGGGGAGTGGCCTCCCTCCGGTCGGCACGACGAGTAAATGACACCGGCCGCTGACGCAAACCCACGCCGGACAGGAGAGCTCAAAAGCCGGGTAACATTTCAAGGAAGACCCCCCCTGCGCAGACCTCCACTAGGCCGGGATGACTGTTCAGCTGTGGCGGGGAGTGGCCTCCCTCCGGTCGGCACGACGAGTAAATGACACCGGCCGCTGACGCAAACCCACGCCGGACAGGAGAGCTCAAAAGCCGGGTAACATTTCAAGGAAGACCCCCCCTGCGCAGACCTCCACTAGGCCGGGATGACTGTTCAGCTGCGGCGGGGAGTGGCCTCCCTCCGGTCGGCACGACGAGTAAATGACACCGGCCGCTGACGCAAACCCACGCCGGACAGGAGAGCTCAAAAGCCGGGTAACATTTCAAGGAAGACCCCCCCTGCGCAGACCTCCACTAGGCCGGGATGACTGTTCAGCTGTGGCGGGGAGTGGCCTCCCTCCGGTCGGCACGACGAGTAAATGACACCGGCCGCTGACGCAAACCCACGCCGGACAGGAGAGCTCAAAAGCCGGGTAACATTTCAAGGAAGACCCCCCCTGCGCAGACCTCCACTAGGCCGGGATGACTGTTCAGCTGTGGCGGGGAGTGGCCTCCCTCCGGTCGGCACGACGAGTAAATGACACCGGCCGCTGACGCAAACCCACGCCGGACAGGAGAGCTCAAAAGCCGGGTAACATTTCAAGGAAGACCCCCCCTGCGCAGACCTCCACTAGGCCGGGATGACTGTTCAGCTGTGGCGGGGAGTGGCCTCCCTCCGGTCGGCACGACGAGTAAATGACACCGGCCGCTGACGCAAACCCACGCCGGACAGGAGAGCTCAAAAGCCGGGTAACATTTCAAGGAAGACCCCCCCTGCGCAGACCTCCACTAGGCCGGGATGACTGTTCAGCTGCGGCGGG
>NW_026872349.1:20000-24630 GCF_033458585.1 Syngnathus typhle | reverse complement strand
GGTCGGCCACAAATAGCGAAAAATCAGCCTCTCCTTCTGGAGCTCGTGCCAACTTTGGCGAATATTTTCTAAGTGCCAACGGCTCTTGCGCCGTAATGTGTCCGCTTTGCCTGGTTCCCTCGGTCGGCCACAAACGGCGAAAAATCAGCCTCTCCTTCTGGAGCTCGCCTAAGTGCCAACGGCTCTTGCGCCGTAATGTGTCCGCTTTGCCTGGTTCCCTCGGTCGGCCACAAATAGCGAAAAACCAGCCTCTCCTTCTGGAGCTCGCCTAAGTGCCAACGGCTCTTGCGCCGTAATGTGTCCGCTTTGCCTGGTTCCCTCGGTCGGCCACAAACGGCGAAAAATCAGCCTCTCCTTCTGGAGCTCGCCTAAGTGCCAACGGCTCTTGCGCCGTAATGTGTCCGCTTTGCCTGGTTCCCTCGGTCGGCCACAAATAGCGAAAAACCAGCCTCTCCTTCTGGAGCTCGCCTAAGTGCCAACGGCTCTTGCGCCGTAATGTGTCCGCTTTGCCTGGTTCCCTCGGTCGGCCACAAATAGCGAAAAATCAGCCTCTCCTTCTGGAGCTCGCCTAAGTGCCAACGGCTCTTGCGCCGTAATGTGTCCGCTTTGCCTGGTTCCCTCGGTCGGCCACAAATAGCGAAAAATCAGCCTCTCCTTCTGGAGCTCGCGCCAACTTTGGCGAATATTTTCTAAGTGCCAACGGCTCTTGCGCCGTAATGTGTCCGCTTTGCCTGGTTCCCTCGGTCGGCCACAAATAGCGAAAAATCAGCCTCTCCTTCTGGAGCTCGCCTAAGTGCCAACGGCTCTTGCGCCGTAATGTGTCCGCTTTGCCTGGTTCCCTCGGTCGGCCACAAATAGCGAAAAATCAGCCTCTCCTTCTGGAGCTCGCGCCAACTTTGGCGAATATTTTCTAAGTGCCAACGGCTCTTGCGCCGTAAAGTGTCCGCTTTGTCTGGTTCCCTCGGTCGGCCACAAATAGCGAAAAATCAGCCTCTCCTTCTGGAGCTCGCGCAAGTGCCAACGGCTCTTGCGCCGTAAAGTGTCCGCTTTGTCTGGTTCCCTCGGTCGGCCACAAATAGCGAAAAATCAGCCTCTCCTTCTGGAGCTCGTGCCAACTTTGGCGAATATTTTCTAAGTGCCAACGGCTCTTGCGCCGTAAAGTGTCCGCTTTGTCTGGTTCCCTCGGTCGGCCACAAATAGCGAAAAATCAGCCTCTCCTTCTGGAGCTCGCGCAAGTGCCAACGGCTCTTGCGCCGTAAAGTGTCCGCTTTGTCTGGTTCCCTCGGTCGGCCACAAATAGCGAAAAATCAGCCTCTCCTTCTGGAGCTCGTGCCAACTTTGGCGAATATTTTCTAAGTGCCAACGGCTCTTGCGCCGTAAAGTGTCCGCTTTGTCTGGTTCCCTCGGTCGGCCACAAATAGCGAAAAATCAGCCTCTCCTTCTGGAGCTCGCGCAAGTGCCAACGGCTCTTGCGCCGTAAAGTGTCCGCTTTGTCTGGTTCCCTCGGTCGGCCACAAATAGCGAAAAATCAGCCTCTCCTTCTGGAGCTCGTGCCAACTTTGGCGAATATTTTCTAAGTGCCAACGGCTCTTGCGCCGTAATGTGTCCGCTTTGTCTGGTTCCCTCGGTCGGCCACAAATAGCGAAAAATCAGCCTCTCCTTCTGGAGCTCGTGCCAACTTTGGCGAATATTTTCTAAGTGCCAACGGCTCTTGCGCCGTAAAGTGTCCGCTTTGCCTGGTTCCCTCGGTCGGCCACAAATAGCGAAAAATCAGCCTCTCCTTCTGGAGCTCGCGCCAACTTTGTCAAAAAATTTCTAAGTGCCAACGGCTCTTGCGCCGTAAAGTGTCCGCTTTGCCTGGTTCCCTCGGTCGGCCACAAATAGCGAAAAATCAGCCTCTCCTTCTGGAGCTCGCGCCAACTTTGTCGAAAAATTTCTAAGTGCCAACGGCTCTTGCGCCGTAAAGTGTCCGCTTTGTCTGGTTCCCTCGGTCGGCCGCAAATAGCGAAAAATCAGCCTCTCGCCCGTCAGGTACCAGGCGTTGGGGTACCAGGGGTAAGTGCAGTACCAGCTTTGGTCTGTTGGTGCGCCAGAGTACGATGAGTTGGTCCCCCTAGTCACTGTACTCATTACCTTTACCCCCAAATCGCAAAATATAGTCAGAACGAGTGTGGGGAACACAAGTTTTGGCCCCGAGAACCAGGCGGCTGGTGTCTCTAGCGATGTGTTCCCCCCCAAAAAGTGTTCACATGCTCGGACAGCGAACCTAGGAGCTACCGCAAAGCACTCTGGAAGTGCAAGAGCGAAAAATTTTCTAAGTACAAAAACTCTCGAAAATTTTCAAAGTGTCACAGTGCTCGAAAATTTTCAAAGTGCTACATGCTTTCCATCCAAGGAAGGAATAGTGGAGGACCGGCCGCCTCCTTAAACACAAGCCGGCGGAACGACGGGGAGGACCGGCCGCCTCCTTAAACACAGGCCGGTGGAACGTTTGGCAGAATTCTTCTCGTGGAGGACCGGCCGCCTCCTTAAACACAAGCCGGCGGAACGACGGGGAGGACCGGCCGCCTCCTTAAACACAGGCCGGTGGAACGTTTGGCAGAATTCTTCTCGTGGAGGACCGGCCGCCTCCTTAAACACAGGCCGGTGGGAACGGTTGGCAGAATTGCGTGACGGCCGCCTGCTCCCGGCGTCCGCACGTGAACGAACACCCCCTCCCGGGGACGGCCGTCTGCTCCCGACCGCCGTCCTTCACCCCCTCACCTTCCGGACCCCCGTCTGCTCCCGGCGGGCCTCCGAGTACCCCCACCTTCTCCCGAACTGACCGACAGGCAATGAGACCCGCCTTGGTAGGGCCCCCACCGGCCCCGGCTCGCGCCGGCGTTGGGTGGACGGTTCCTCCCCACTTGCGGGTCGCTCTCCACGGAGGACCGGTCGCCTCACTAAACATAGGCCGGGCGAAAATCTGCGAATGTTATACATCCAAGGAGGGAGGACCGGCCGCCTCCTTAAACCACCGGCCGGGCGAAAATATGCGAATGTTATACATCCAAGGAGGGAGGACCGGTCGCCTCACTAAACATAGGCCGGGCGAAAATCTGCGAATGTTATACATCCAAGGAGGGAGGACCGGCCGCCTCCTTAAACCACCGGCCGGGCGAAAATCTGCGAATGTTATACATCCAAGAAAGGAAGGAAGGAGGGAACCGGCCGCCTCCTTAAACACAGGCCGGGCGAAAATCTGCGAATCTTATCCATCCAAGGACGGAGGACCGGCCGCCTCCTTAAACACAGGCCGGTAGGAACGGTTGGCAGAATCGCGTGACGGCCGCCTGCTCCCGGCGTCCGCACGTGAACGAACACCCCCTCCCGGGGACGGCCGTCTGCTCCCGGCCGCCGTCCTTCACCCCCCTCAGCTTCCGGACCCCCGTCTGCTCCCGGCGGGCCTCCGAGTACCCTCCCCTTCTCCCGAACTGACCGACTGGCACTCATGACCCGCCTTGGTAGGGCCCCCACCGGCCCCGGCTCGCGCCGGCGTTGGGTGGACGGTTCCTCCCCACTTGCGGGTCGCACTCTAGCGCCTCGGCCGCCGCGAGAGCGTGCGCTACGCGCCGCCCCCGCAGGCCTTGGCGCGACCGAACGGCAGCGAGACCGAGACGCCCCGAATCACCCACCTAGAGGAAATCAACGGAGGCCGAGCGCGCGATCCGATTGCGGCACGCCGCGTGGGTGTCCGCCGGCCGCGCCGGTCTACCGCGAATGCTGTTTCTCAAACCCTTGCCTAACCAGACGGCACCGCGGGATGTGTTGTCGCAACTCTGCTCGACTATCGGAATAGCCTTTCCCGACTACCGCGTTGCGGGAGGCGTCTTTCGTGCCGCCGGTGGCGTATGACCTTCCGCGAGAGGCGTGCGGGCTCGGGGGGGCCGCAACGACCGAGTCTGACTCGGACGGGGCGCAGCTTCCCTCCCGGTCGCAGCAATAAGCGCCGAACGCAGCGTTGGTCACCAGCCACCCCGGCGGGTTCGTCGGGAGCGCCGGTACCCTTCCGTAGCTAGTTGCCAGCTGGCCACAGCGGGCCGCACCGACCGAGTCTGACTCGGACGGGGCGCAGCTTCCCGTCTGGGTGACAGCGGCGCTGAGGACGGCGGGGCGGCCGGAACCCCTTCGACCCCCCGGCTCCCACCAGTGTCGATCAAACTCCGCATCCTGGCCGTAGCGCGAGACCGGCGGGCCGCAACGACCGAGTCTGACTCGGACGGGGCGCAGCTTCCCGCTTGGGCCTCGGCGCGCTGCGCCTCGCGCGGGCAAGTCGCCGGCACAGCGCCGCGCCCCCGACCCCCGCTTTACGGAAACGAAGCGAGCCTCAGCGGGCCGCAACGACCGAGTCTGACTCGGACGGGGCGCAGCTTCCCGCCTGGGTCATCGCACGTTCCCCCAGCTCGGGCCTGGGAGGCCGACGCCTTTCCCCCGGACCACCGCCGTGCCCGCACGGTTCATCCTCGGCCCCCGCTGGCCAAGCCCGACCGACGTGCCACCCCCGTTGCCGAGTTCGCTCTTCCCGAGCTTCGTCCCCAACCCTCACGCGAGCCGTCCGTCCCCCGAACCGACCGACGGGAGCCGCTTGCCA
>NW_026872349.1:0-10000 GCF_033458585.1 Syngnathus typhle | reverse complement strand
AAAAAATCCACTCCTGGTACCTAAAATTTTCTCCAGCGGCGGGCTTGGGACGAAAATCAATCTTCCTCCCGAAATTAAACCACTATTGGCGGACGCCAGCCCCAAGCGCCAGCCCCGACCGCCACCCCCCGACCGCCACAAGGCGACCGCCACAAGGCGACCGCCACAAGGCGACCGCCACCGGCCCCAAGCGCCAGCCCCGACCGCCACCCCCCGACCGCCACAAGGCGACCGCCACCCCCCGACCGCCACAAGGCGACCGCCACAAGGCGACCGCCACCGGCCCCAAGCGCCAGCCCCGACCGCCACCCCCCGACCGCCACAAGGCGACCGCCACAAGGCGACCGCCACAAGGCGACCGCCACAAGGCGACCGCCACAAGGCGACCGCCACTGGCCCCAAGCGCCAGCCCCGACCGCCACCCCCCGACCGCCACAAGGCGACCGCCACAAGGCGACCGCCACAAGGCGACCGCCACAAGGCGACCGCCACAAGGCGACCGCCACAAGGCGACCGCCACTGGCCCCAAGCGCCAGCCCCGACCGCCACCCCCCGACCGCCACAAGGCGACCGCCACAAGGCGACCGCCACCGGCCCCAAGCGCCATCCCCGACCGCCACCCCCCGACCGCCACAAGGCGACCGCCACAAGGCGTTAGTGGCCGCGCCCGGTACTTTACTGGACCCTATTTGGCCCGCGGACCGGCCGGCGTCGCTTCCTTGAATGCTTAGCCGCCTTTCGAGCTGCCATGCCGGGCTTGAGTTAGTGGTTTGCGCCCGGTACTCTACGTTAAAAGTCAGGCGGAACGGCTCTGAAGCTCCAGACGGTGCTTCCTTGAATGCTTAGCCGCCTTTCGAGCTGCCATGCCGGGCTTGAGTTAGTGGTTTGCGCCCGGTACTCTACGTTAAAAGTCAGGCGGAACGGCTCTGAAGCTCCAGACGGTGCTTCCTTGAATGCTTAGCCGCCTTTCGAGCTGCCATGCCGGGCTTGAGTTAGTGGTTTGCGCCCGGTACTCTACGTTAAAAGTCAGGCGGAACGGCTCTGAAGCTCCAGACGGTGCTTCCTTGAATGCTTAGCCGCCTTTCGAGCTGCCATGCCGGGCTTGAGTTAGTGGTTTGCGCCCGGTACTCTACGTTAAAAGTCAGGCGGAACGGCTCTGAAGCTCCAGACGGTGCTTCCTTGAATGCTTAGCCGCCTTTCGAGCTGCCATGCCGGGCTTGAGTTAGTGGTTTGCGCCCGGTACTCTACGTTAAAAGTCAGGCGGAACGGCTCTGAAGCTCCAGACGGTGCTTCCTTGAATGCTTAGCCGCCTTTCGAGCTGCCATGCCGGGCTTGAGTTAGTGGTTTGCGCCCGGTACTCTACGTTAAAAGTCAGGCGGAACGGCTCTGAAGCTCCAGACGGTGCTTCCTTGAATGCTTAGCCGCCTTTCGAGCTGCCATGCCGGGCTTGAGTTAGTGGTTTGCGCCCGGTACTCTACGTTAAAAGTCAGGCGGAACGGCTCTGAAGCTCCAGACGGTGCTTCCTTGAATGCTTAGCCGCCTTTCGAGCTGCCATGCCGGGCTTGAGTTAGTGGTTTGCGCCCGGTACTCTACGTTAAAAGTCAGGCGGAACGGCTCTGAAGCTCCAGACGGTGCTTCCTTGAATGCTTAGCCGCCTTTCGAGCTGCCATGCCGGGCTTGAGTTAGTGGTTTGCGCCCGGTACTCTACGTTAAAAGTCAGGCGGAACGGCTCTGAAGCTCCAGACGGTGCTTCCTTGAATGCTTAGCCGCCTTTCGAGCTGCCATGCCGGGCTTGAGTTAGTGGTTTGCGCCCGGTACTCTACGTTAAAAGTCAGGCGGAACGGCTCTGAAGCTCCAGACGGTGCTTCCTTGAATGCTTAGCCGCCTTTCGAGCTGCCATGCCGGGCTTGAGTTAGTGGTTTGCGCCCGGTACTCTACGTTAAAAGTCAGGCGGAACGGCTCTGAAGCTCCAGACGGTGCTTCCTTGAATGCTTAGCCGCCTTTCGAGCTGCCATGCCGGGCTTGAGTTAGTGGTTTGCGCCCGGTACTCTACGTTAAAAGTCAGGCGGAACGGCTCTGAAGCTCCAGACGGTGCTTCCTTGAATGCTTAGCCGCCTTTCGAGCTGCCATGCCGGGCTTGAGTTAGTGGTTTGCGCCCGGTACTCTACGTTAAAAGTCAGGCGGAACGGCTCTGAAGCTCCAGACGGTGCTTCCTTGAATGCTTAGCCGCCTTTCGAGCTGCCATGCCGGGCTTGAGTTAGTGGTTTGCGCCCGGTACTCTACGTTAAAAGTCAGGCGGAACGGCTCTGAAGCTCCAGACGGTGCTTCCTTGAATGCTTAGCCGCCTTTCGAGCTGCCATGCCGGGCTTGAGTTAGTGGTTTGCGCCCGGTACTCTACGTTAAAAGTCAGGCGGAACGGCTCTGAAGCTCCAGACGGTGCTTCCTTGAATGCTTAGCCGCCTTTCGAGCTGCCATGCCGGGCTTGAGTTAGTGGTTTGCGCCCGGTACTCTACGTTAAAAGTCAGGCGGAACGGCTCTGAAGCTCCAGACGGTGCTTCCTTGAATGCTTAGCCGCCTTTCGAGCTGCCATGCCGGGCTTGAGTTAGTGGTTTGCGCCCGGTACTCTACGTTAAAAGTCAGGCGGAACGGCTCTGAAGCTCCAGACGGTGCTTCCTTGAATGCTTAGCCGCCTTTCGAGCTGCCATGCCGGGCTTGAGTTAGTGGTTTGCGCCCGGTACTCTACGTTAAAAGTCAGGCGGAACGGCTCTGAAGCTCCAGACGGTGCTTCCTTGAATGCTTAGCCGCCTTTCGAGCTGCCATGCCGGGCTTGAGTTAGTGGTTTGCGCCCGGTACTCTACGTTAAAAGTCAGGCGGAACGGCTCTGAAGCTCCAGACGGTGCTTCCTTGAATGCTTAGCCGCCTTTCGAGCTGCCATGCCGGGCTTGAGTTAGTGGTTTGCGCCCGGTACTCTACGTTAAAAGTCAGGCGGAACGGCTCTGAAGCTCCAGACGGTGCTTCCTTGAATGCTTAGCCGCCTTTCGAGCTGCCATGCCGGGCTTGAGTTAGTGGTTTGCGCCCGGTACTCTACGTTAAAAGTCAGGCGGAACGGCTCTGAAGCTCCAGACGGTGCTTCCTTGAATGCTTAGCCGCCTTTCGAGCTGCCATGCCGGGCTTGAGTTAGTGGTTTGCGCCCGGTACTCTACGTTAAAAGTCAGGCGGAACGGCTCTGAAGCTCCAGACGGTGCTTCCTTGAATGCTTAGCCGCCTTTCGAGCTGCCATGCCGGGCTTGAGTTAGTGGTTTGCGCCCGGTACTCTACGTTAAAAGTCAGGCGGAACGGCTCTGAAGCTCCAGACGGTGCTTCCTTGAATGCTTAGCCGCCTTTCGAGCTGCCATGCCGGGCTTGAGTTAGTGGTTTGCGCCCGGTACTCTACGTTAAAAGTCAGGCGGAACGGCCCCAAAGCTCCACACGGAAGTCCCAAAAAAGCTCCATGATTGGTCAATAATGCTTAGCCGCCTCCCTGGAAGCCTAATCGGGCATAAAAAGCTAGGCGGAACGGCCCCAAAGCTCCACACGGAAGTCCCAAAAAAGCTCCATGATTGGTCAATAATGCTTAGCCGCCTCCCTGGAAGCCTAATCGGGCATAAAAAGCTAGGCGGAACGGCCCCAAAGCTCCACACGGAAGTCCCAAAAAAGCTCCATGATTGGTCAATAATGCTTAGCCGCCTCCCTGGAAGCCTAATCGGGCATAAAAAGCTAGGCGGAACGGCCCCAAAGCTCCACACGGAAGTCCCAAAAAAGCTCCATGATTGGTCAATAATGCTTAGCCGCCTCCCTGGAAGCCTAATCGGGCATAAAAAGTTAGGCGGAACGGCCCCAAAGCTCCACACGGAAGTCCCAAAAAAGCTCCATGATTGGTCAATAATGCTTAGCCGCCTCCCTGGAAGCCTAATCGGGCATAAAAAGCTAGGCGGAACGGCCCCAAAGCTCCACACGGAAGTCCCAAAAAAGCTCCATGATTGGTCAATAATGCTTAGCCGCCTCCCTGGAAGCCTAATCGGGCATAAAAAGTTAGGCGGAACGGCTCCAAAGCTCCACACGGAAGTCCCAAAAAAGCTCCATGATTGGTCAATAATGCTTAGCCGCCTCCCTGGAAGCCTAATCGGGCATAAAAAGCTAGGCGGAACGGCCCCAAAGCTCCACACGGAAGTCCCAAAAAAGCTCCATGATTGGTCAATAATGCTTAGCCGCCTCCCTGGAAGCCTAATCGGGCATAAAAAGTTAGGCGGAACGGCCCCAAAGCTCCACACGGAAGTCCCAAAAAAGCTCCATGATTGGTCAATAATGCTTAGCCGCCTCCCTGGAAGCCTAATCGGGCATAAAAAGTTAGGCGGAACGGCCCCAAAGCTCCACACGGAAGTCCGAAAAAAGCTCAAAAATTTTCTAAGTGCCAACGGCTCATTCGCCGTAATGTGTCCGCTCCGCGCTGGTTCCCCGGTCGGCCGCGAATAGCGCAAAATCAGCCTCACGGAAGTTCGAAAAAAGCTCAAAAATTTTCTAAGTGCCAACGGCTCATTCGCCGTAATGTGTCCGCTCCGCGCTGGTTCCCCGGTCGGCCGCGAATAGCGCAAAATCAGCCTCACGGAAGTTCGAAAAAAGCTCAAAAATTTTCTAAGTGCCAACGGCTCATTCGCCGTAATGTGTCCGCTCCGCGCTGGTTCCCCGGTCGGCCGCGAATAGCGCAAAAATCAGCCTAAGTGCAGTACCAACCTTGGCGTGTTGGTGCGCCAGAGTACGATGAGTTGGTCCCCCTAGTCACTGTACTCATTACCTTTACCCCCTAATCGCAAAATATAGTCAGAACGTATATGCAGAAGACTATTTTTTTCTTTTTTAAAATTTTCTAAGTGCCAGCGGATGCTGGCACACGAACTGTCCGAGCTACGACGGTTCTCCGGTCGGACAGCGAGGGTGAAAAAGCGGTCCTAAAATCACCGAGGGCTGCCGCACAAGTTGTCCGAGTGGCGACGGTTCCCCGGTCGGCCACGAATGTCGAAAATTCGGCCTCTCCACCACGGAGGTCGGTGAGAATTTCAGAATATTTTCTAAGTGCCAACGGCTCTTGCGCCGTAAAGTGTCCGCTTTGCCTGGTTCCCTCGGTCGGCCACAAATAGCGAAAAATCAGCCTCTCCTTCTGGAGCTCGCCTAAGTGCCAACGGCTCTTGCGCCGTAATGTGTCCGCTTTGTCTGGTTCCCTCGGTCGGCCACAAACGGCGAAAAATCAGCCTCTCCTTCTGGAGCTCGTGCCAACTTTGGCGAATATTTTCTAAGTGCCAACGGCTCTTGCGCCGTAAAGTGTCCGCTTTGCCTGGTTCCCTCGGTCGGCCACAAATAGCGAAAAATCAGCCTCTCCTTCTGGAGCTCGCCTAAGTGCCAACGGCTCTTGCGCCGTAATGTGTCCGCTTTGTCTGGTTCCCTCGGTCGGCCACAAACGGCGAAAAATCAGCCTCTCATTCTGGAGCTCGTGCCAACTTTGGCGAATATTTTCTAAGTGCCAACGGCTCTTGCGCCGTAATGTGTCCGCTTTGCCTGGTTCCCTCGGTCGGCCACAAATAGCGAAAAAATCAGCCTCTCCTTCTGGAGCTCGCCTAAGTGCCAACGGCTCTTGCGCCGTAATGTGTCCGCTTTGCCTGGTTCCCTCGGTCGGCCACAAACGGCGAAAAATCAGCCTCTCATTCTGGAGCTCGTGCCAACTTTGGCGAATATTTTCTAAGTGCCAACGGCTCTTGCGCCGTAATGTGTCCGCTTTGCCTGGTTCCCTCGGTCGGCCACAAATAGCGAAAAAATCAGCCTCTCCTTCTGGAGCTCGCCTAAGTGCCAACGGCTCTTGCGCCGTAATGTGTCCGCTTTGTCTGGTTCCCTCGGTCGGCCACAAACGGCGAAAAATCAGCCTCTCATTCTGGAGCTCGTGCCAACTTTGGCGAATATTTTCTAAGTGCCAACGGCTCTTGCGCCGTAATGTGTCCGCTTTGCCTGGTTCCCTCGGTCGGCCACAAATAGCGAAAAAATCAGCCTCTCCTTCTGGAGCTCGCCTAAGTGCCAACGGCTCTTGCGCCGTAATGTGTCCGCTTTGCCTGGTTCCCTCGGTCGGCCACAAACGGCGAAAAATCAGCCTCTCATTCTGGAGCTCGTGCCAACTTTGGCGAATATTTTCTAAGTGCCAACGGCTCTTGCGCCGTAATGTGTCCGCTTTGCCTGGTTCCCTCGGTCGGCCACAAATAGCGAAAAAATCAGCCTCTCCTTCTGGAGCTCGCCTAAGTGCCAACGGCTCTTGCGCCGTAATGTGTCCGCTTTGCCTGGTTCCCTCGGTCGGCCACAAACGGCGAAAAACCAGCCTCTCCTTCTGGAGCTCGCCTAAGTGCCAACGGCTCTTGCGCCGTAATGTGTCCGCTTTGCCTGGTTCCCTCGGTCGGCCACAAATAGCGAAAAATCAGCCTCTCCTTCTGGAGCTCGTGCCAACTTTGGCGAATATTTTCTAAGTGCCAACGGCTCTTGCGCCGTAATGTGTCCGCTTTGCCTGGTTCCCTCGGTCGGCCACAAATAGCGAAAAACCAGCCTCTCCTTCTGGAGCTCGCCTAAGTGCCAACGGCTCTTGCGCCGTAATGTGTCCGCTTTGCCTGGTTCCCTCGGTCGGCCACAAATAGCGAAAAACCAGCCTCTCCTTCTGGAGCTCGCGCCAACTTTGTCAAAAAATTTCTAAGTGCCAACGGCTCTTGCGCCGTAATGTGTCCGCTTTGCCTGGTTCCCTCGGTCGGCCACAAATAGCGAAAAACCAGCCTCTCCTTCTGGAGCTCGCCTAAGTGCCAACGGCTCTTGCGCCGTAATGTGTCCGCTTTGCCTGGTTCCCTCGGTCGGCCACAAATAGCGAAAAACCAGCCTCTCCTTCTGGAGCTCGCCTAAGTGCCAACGGCTCTTGCGCCGTAATGTGTCCGCTTTGCCTGGTTCCCTCGGTCGGCCACAAACGGCGAAAAACCAGCCTCTCCTTCTGGAGCTCGCCTAAGTGCCAACGGCTCTTGCGCCGTAATGTGTCCGCTTTGCCTGGTTCCCTCGGTCGGCCACAAATAGCGAAAAATCAGCCTCTCCTTCTGGAGCTCGTGCCAACTTTGGCGAATATTTTCTAAGTGCCAACGGCTCTTGCGCCGTAATGTGTCCGCTTTGCCTGGTTCCCTCGGTCGGCCACAAATAGCGAAAAACCAGCCTCTCCTTCTGGAGCTCGCCTAAGTGCCAACGGCTCTTGCGCCGTAATGTGTCCGCTTTGCCTGGTTCCCTCGGTCGGCCACAAATAGCGAAAAACCAGCCTCTCCTTCTGGAGCTCGCGCCAACTTTGTCAAAAAATTTCTAAGTGCCAACGGCTCTTGCGCCGTAATGTGTCCGCTTTGCCTGGTTCCCTCGGTCGGCCACAAATAGCGAAAAACCAGCCTCTCCTTCTGGAGCTCGCCTAAGTGCCAACGGCTCTTGCGCCGTAATGTGTCCGCTTTGCCTGGTTCCCTCGGTCGGCCACAAATAGCGAAAAACCAGCCTCTCCTTCTGGAGCTCGCCTAAGTGCCAACGGCTCTTGCGCCGTAATGTGTCCGCTTTGCCTGGTTCCCTCGGTCGGCCACAAACGGCGAAAAACCAGCCTCTCCTTCTGGAGCTCGCCTAAGTGCCAACGGCTCTTGCGCCGTAATGTGTCCGCTTTGCCTGGTTCCCTCGGTCGGCCACAAATAGCGAAAAATCAGCCTCTCCTTCTGGAGCTCGTGCCAACTTTGGCGAATATTTTCTAAGTGCCAACGGCTCTTGCGCCGTAATGTGTCCGCTTTGCCTGGTTCCCTCGGTCGGCCACAAATAGCGAAAAACCAGCCTCTCCTTCTGGAGCTCGCCTAAGTGCCAACGGCTCTTGCGCCGTAATGTGTCCGCTTTGCCTGGTTCCCTCGGTCGGCCACAAATAGCGAAAAACCAGCCTCTCCTTCTGGAGCTCGCGCCAACTTTGTCAAAAAATTTCTAAGTGCCAACGGCTCTTGCGCCGTAATGTGTCCGCTTTGCCTGGTTCCCTCGGTCGGCCACAAATAGCGAAAAACCAGCCTCTCCTTCTGGAGCTCGCCTAAGTGCCAACGGCTCTTGCGCCGTAATGTGTCCGCTTTGCCTGGTTCCCTCGGTCGGCCACAAATAGCGAAAAACCAGCCTCTCCTTCTGGAGCTCGCCTAAGTGCCAACGGCTCTTGCGCCGTAATGTGTCCGCTTTGCCTGGTTCCCTCGGTCGGCCACAAACGGCGAAAAACCAGCCTCTCCTTCTGGAGCTCGCCTAAGTGCCAACGGCTCTTGCGCCGTAATGTGTCCGCTTTGCCTGGTTCCCTCGGTCGGCCACAAATAGCGAAAAATCAGCCTCTCCTTCTGGAGCTCGTGCCAACTTTGGCGAATATTTTCTAAGTGCCAACGGCTCTTGCGCCGTAATGTGTCCGCTTTGCCTGGTTCCCTCGGTCGGCCACAAATAGCGAAAAACCAGCCTCTCCTTCTGGAGCTCGCCTAAGTGCCAACGGCTCTTGCGCCGTAATGTGTCCGCTTTGCCTGGTTCCCTCGGTCGGCCACAAATAGCGAAAAACCAGCCTCTCCTTCTGGAGCTCGCGCCAACTTTGTCAAAAAATTTCTAAGTGCCAACGGCTCTTGCGCCGTAAAGTGTCCGCTTTGCCTGGTTCCCTCGGTCGGCCACAAATAGCGAAAAATCAGCCTCTCCTTCTGGAGCTCGCCTAAGTGCCAACGGCTCTTGCGCCGTAATGTGTCCGCTTTGCCTGGTTCCCTCGGTCGGCCACAAATAGCGAAAAACCAGCCTCTCCTTCTGGAGCTCGCCTAAGTGCCAACGGCTCTTGCGCCGTAATGTGTCCGCTTTGCCTGGTTCCCTCGGTCGGCCACAAACGGCGAAAAATCAGCCTCTCCTTCTGGAGCTCGCCTAAGTGCCAACGGCTCTTGCGCCGTAATGTGTCCGCTTTGCCTGGTTCCCTCGGTCGGCCACAAATAGCGAAAAACCAGCCTCTCCTTCTGGAGCTCGCGCCAACTTTGTCAAAAAATTTCTAAGTGCCAACGGCTCTTGCGCCGTAAAGTGTCCGCTTTGCCTGGTTCCCTCGGTCGGCCACAAATAGCGAAAAATCAGCCTCTCCTTCTGGAGCTCGTGCCAACTTTGGCGAATATTTTCTAAGTGCCAACGGCTCTTGCGCCGTAATGTGTCCGCTTTGCCTGGTTCCCTCGGTCGGCCACAAATAGCGAAAAATCAGCCTCTCCTTCTGGAGCTCGCCTAAGTGCCAACGGCTCTTGCGCCGTAAAGTGTCCGCTTTGTCTGGTTCCCTCGGTCGGCCACAAACGGCGAAAAATCAGCCTCTCCTTCTGGAGCTCGTGCCAACTTTGGCGAATATTTTCTAAGTGCCAACGGCTCTTGCGCCGTAAAGTGTCCGCTTTGTCTGGTTCCCTCGGTCGGCCACAAATAGCGAAAAATCAGCCTCTCCTTCTGGAGCTCGCGCAAGTGCCAACGGCTCTTGCGCCGTAAAGTGTCCGCTTTGTCTGGTTCCCTCGGTCGGCCACAAATAGCGAAAAATCAGCCTCTCCTTCTGGAGCTCGTGCCAACTTTGGCGAATATTTTCTAAGTGCCAACGGCTCTTGCGCCGTAATGTGTCCGCTTTGTCTGGTTCCCTCGGTCGGCCACAAATAGCGAAAAATCAGCCTCTCCTTCTGGAGCTCGTGCCAACTTTGGCGAATATTTTCTAAGTGCCAACGGCTCTTGCGCCGTAAAGTGTCCGCTTTGCCTGGTTCCCTCGGTCGGCCACAAATAGCGAAAAATCAGCCTCTCCTTCTGGAGCTCGCGCCAACTTTGTCAAAAAATTTCTAAGTGCCAACGGCTCTTGCGCCGTAAAGTGTCCGCTTTGCCTGGTTCCCTCGGTCGGCCACAAATAGCGAAAAATCAGCCTCTCCTTCTG
>NW_026872348.1:15000-25014 GCF_033458585.1 Syngnathus typhle | reverse complement strand
CGACCGAGGGAACCAGGCAAAGCGGACACATTACGGCGCAAGAGCCGTTGGCACTTAGGCGAGCTCCAGAAGGAGAGGCTGATTTTTCGCCGTTTGTGGCCGACCGAGGGAACCAGGCAAAGCGGACACATTACGGCGCAAGAGCCGTTGGCACTTAGGCGAGCTCCAGAAGGAGAGGCTGGTTTTTCGCTATTTGTGGCCGACCGAGGGAACCAGGCAAAGCGGACACATTACGGCGCAAGAGCCGTTGGCACTTAGGCGAGCTCCAGAAGGAGAGGCTGATTTTTCGCCGTTTGTGGCCGACCGAGGGAACCAGGCAAAGCGGACACATTACGGCGCAAGAGCCGTTGGCACTTAGGCGAGCTCCAGAAGGAGAGGCTGATTTTTCGCCGTTCGTGGCCGACCGAGGGAACCAGGCAAAGCGGACACATTACGGCGCAAGAGCCGTTGGCACTTAGAAAATATTCGCCAAAGTTGGCACGAGCTCCAGAATGAGAGGCTGATTTTTCGCCGTTTGTGGCCGACCGAGGGAACCAGGCAAAGCGGACACATTACGGCGCAAGAGCCGTTGGCACTTAGGCGAGCTCCAGAAGGAGAGGCTGATTTTTTCGCTATTTGTGGCCGACCGAGGGAACCAGGCAAAGCGGACACATTACGGCGCAAGAGCCGTTGGCACTTAGAAAATATTCGCCAAAGTTGGCACGAGCTCCAGAATGAGAGGCTGATTTTTCGCCGTTTGTGGCCGACCGAGGGAACCAGACAAAGCGGACACATTACGGCGCAAGAGCCGTTGGCACTTAGGCGAGCTCCAGAAGGAGAGGCTGATTTTTCGCTATTTGTGGCCGACCGAGGGAACCAGGCAAAGCGGACACTTTACGGCGCAAGAGCCGTTGGCACTTAGAAAATATTCGCCAAAGTTGGCACGAGCTCCAGAAGGAGAGGCTGATTTTTCGCCGTTTGTGGCCGACCGAGGGAACCAGACAAAGCGGACACATTACGGCGCAAGAGCCGTTGGCACTTAGGCGAGCTCCAGAAGGAGAGGCTGATTTTTCGCTATTTGTGGCCGACCGAGGGAACCAGGCAAAGCGGACACTTTACGGCGCAAGAGCCGTTGGCACTTAGAAAATATTCTGAAATTCTCACCGACCTCCGTGGTGGAGAGGCCGAATTTTCGACATTCGTGGCCGACCGGGGAACCGTCGCCACTCGGACAACTTGTGCGGCAGCCCTCGGTGATTTTAGGACCGCTTTTTCACCCTCGCTGTCCGACCGGAGAACCGTCGTAGCTCGGACAGTTCGTGTGCCAGCATCCGCTGGCACTTAGAAAATTTTAAAAAAGAAAAAAATAGTCTTCTGCATATACGTTCTGACTATATTTTGCGATTAGGGGGTAAAGGTAATGAGTACAGTGACTAGGGGGACCAACTCATCGTACTCTGGCGCACCAACACGCCAAGGTTGGTACTGCACTTAGGCTGATTTTTGCGCTATTCGCGGCCGACCGGGGAACCAGCGCGGAGCGGACACATTACGGCGAATGAGCCGTTGGCACTTAGAAAATTTTTGAGCTTTTTTCGAACTTCCGTGAGGCTGATTTTGCGCTATTCGCGGCCGACCGGGGAACCAGCGCGGAGCGGACACATTACGGCGAATGAGCCGTTGGCACTTAGAAAATTTTTGAGCTTTTTTCGAACTTCCGTGAGGCTGATTTTGCGCTATTCGCGGCCGACCGGGGAACCAGCGCGGAGCGGACACATTACGGCGAATGAGCCGTTGGCACTTAGAAAATTTTTGAGCTTTTTTCGGACTTCCGTGTGGAGCTTTGGGGCCGTTCCGCCTAACTTTTTATGCCCGATTAGGCTTCCAGGGAGGCGGCTAAGCATTATTGACCAATCATGGAGCTTTTTTCGGACTTCCGTGTGGAGCTTTGGGGCCGTTCCGCCTAACTTTTTATGCCCGATTAGGCTTCCAGGGAGGCGGCTAAGCATTATTGACCAATCATGGAGCTTTTTTGGGACTTCCGTGTGGAGCTTTGGGGCCGTTCCGCCTAACTTTTTATGCCCGATTAGGCTTCCAGGGAGGCGGCTAAGCATTATTGACCAATCATGGAGCTTTTTTGGGACTTCCGTGTGGAGCTTTGGAGCCGTTCCGCCTAACTTTTTATGCCCGATTAGGCTTCCAGGGAGGCGGCTAAGCATTATTGACCAATCATGGAGCTTTTTTGGGACTTCCGTGTGGAGCTTTGGGGCCGTTCCGCCTAGCTTTTTATGCCCGATTAGGCTTCCAGGGAGGCGGCTAAGCATTATTGACCAATCATGGAGCTTTTTTGGGACTTCCGTGTGGAGCTTTGGGGCCGTTCCGCCTAGCTTTTTATGCCCGATTAGGCTTCCAGGGAGGCGGCTAAGCATTATTGACCAATCATGGAGCTTTTTTGGGACTTCCGTGTGGAGCTTTGGGGCCGTTCCGCCTAGCTTTTTATGCCCGATTAGGCTTCCAGGGAGGCGGCTAAGCATTATTGACCAATCATGGAGCTTTTTTGGGACTTCCGTGTGGAGCTTTGGGGCCGTTCCGCCTAGCTTTTTATGCCCGATTAGGCTTCCAGGGAGGCGGCTAAGCATTATTGACCAATCATGGAGCTTTTTTGGGACTTCCGTGTGGAGCTTTGGGGCCGTTCCGCCTAGCTTTTTATGCCCGATTAGGCTTCCAGGGAGGCGGCTAAGCATTATTGACCAATCATGGAGCTTTTTTGGGACTTCCGTGTGGAGCTTTGGGGCCGTTCCGCCTAGCTTTTTATGCCCGATTAGGCTTCCAGGGAGGCGGCTAAGCATTATTGACCAATCATGGAGCTTTTTTGGGACTTCCGTGTGGAGCTTTGGGGCCGTTCCGCCTAGCTTTTTATGCCCGATTAGGCTTCCAGGGAGGCGGCTAAGCATTATTGACCAATCATGGAGCTTTTTTGGGACTTCCGTGTGGAGCTTTGGGGCCGTTCCGCCTAGCTTTTTATGCCCGATTAGGCTTCCAGGGAGGCGGCTAAGCATTATTGACCAATCATGGAGCTTTTTTGGGACTTCCGTGTGGAGCTTTGGGGCCGTTCCGCCTAGCTTTTTATGCCCGATTAGGCTTCCAGGGAGGCGGCTAAGCATTATTGACCAATCATGGAGCTTTTTTGGGACTTCCGTGTGGAGCTTTGGAGCCGTTCCGCCTAACTTTTTATGCCCGATTAGGCTTCCAGGGAGGCGGCTAAGCATTATTGACCAATCATGGAGCTTTTTTGGGACTTCCGTGTGGAGCTTTGGGGCCGTTCCGCCTAGCTTTTTATGCCCGATTAGGCTTCCAGGGAGGCGGCTAAGCATTATTGACCAATCATGGAGCTTTTTTGGGACTTCCGTGTGGAGCTTTGGGGCCGTTCCGCCTAGCTTTTTATGCCCGATTAGGCTTCCAGGGAGGCGGCTAAGCATTATTGACCAATCATGGAGCTTTTTTGGGACTTCCGTGTGGAGCTTTGGGGCCGTTCCGCCTAGCTTTTTATGCCCGATTAGGCTTCCAGGGAGGCGGCTAAGCATTATTGACCAATCATGGAGCTTTTTTGGGACTTCCGTGTGGAGCTTTGGGGCCGTTCCGCCTAGCTTTTTATGCCCGATTAGGCTTCCAGGGAGGCGGCTAAGCATTATTGACCAATCATGGAGCTTTTTTGGGACTTCCGTGTGGAGCTTTGGGGCCGTTCCGCCTAGCTTTTTATGCCCGATTAGGCTTCCAGGGAGGCGGCTAAGCATTATTGACCAATCATGGAGCTTTTTTGGGACTTCCGTGTGGAGCTTTGGGGCCGTTCCGCCTAGCTTTTTATGCCCGATTAGGCTTCCAGGGAGGCGGCTAAGCATTATTGACCAATCATGGAGCTTTTTTGGGACTTCCGTGTGGAGCTTTGGGGCCGTTCCGCCTAGCTTTTTATGCCCGATTAGGCTTCCAGGGAGGCGGCTAAGCATTATTGACCAATCATGGAGCTTTTTTGGGACTTCCGTGTGGAGCTTTGGGGCCGTTCCGCCTAGCTTTTTATGCCCGATTAGGCTTCCAGGGAGGCGGCTAAGCATTATTGACCAATCATGGAGCTTTTTTGGGACTTCCGTGTGGAGCTTTGGGGCCGTTCCGCCTAGCTTTTTATGCCCGATTAGGCTTCCAGGGAGGCGGCTAAGCATTATTGACCAATCATGGAGCTTTTTTGGGACTTCCAGCCGGTGCTTTGGGGGCCTTCCCCCTCACTTTCTACGCCCGATTGGGCTTCCAGGGACGCGGCTAAGCATTTTTAACAGAAATGGAGCTTTTTGCGGAGCTCCAGCCGGTGCCACCGGCAGGCCGTGCACGCGGACGAGATGACCGAAAGAAGCTCCAGGAGAGCGGATGGACGCTTTTTAAGCACCGAGGCGGAGATCGCGGAGCTTTAATAGACTTCCAGCGGGCCCAAAGCGGCCAGGCAGACGGCGCAGCGCGACCTGGTACCTCGCACGGGACGCATCGCCCCCCCCGCGCACAGTTCCAGGGGGCCGGGATGACGTTTCAAAGCTGCCGCTGCAGCTGCGGCGGGGAGTGGCCTCCCTCCGGTGGACACGACGAGTAAATGACACCGGCCGCTGACGCAAACCCACGCCGGACAGGAGAGCTCAAAAGCCGGGTAACATTTCAAGGAAGACCCCCCCTGCGCAGACCTCCACTAGGCCGGGATGACTGTTCAGCTGTGGCGGGGAGTGGCCTCCCTCCGGTCGGCACGACGAGTAAATGACACCGGCCGCTGACGCAAACCCACGCCGGACAGGAGAGCTCAAAAGCCGGGTAACATTTCAAGGAAGACCCCCCCTGCGCAGACCTCCACTAGGCCGGGATGACTGTTCAGCTGTGGCGGGGAGTGGCCTCCCTCCGGTCGGCACGACGAGTAAATGACACCGGCCGCTGACGCAAACCCACGCCGGACAGGAGAGCTCAAAAGCCGGGTAACATTTCAAGGAAGACCCCCCCTGCGCAGACCTCCACTAGGCCGGGATGACTGTTCAGCTGTGGCGGGGAGTGGCCTCCCTCCGGTCGGCACGACGAGTAAATGACACCGGCCGCTGACGCAAACCCACGCCGGACAGGAGAGCTCAAAAGCCGGGTAACATTTCAAGGAAGACCCCCCCTGCGCAGACCTCCACTAGGCCGGGATGACTGTTCAGCTGCGGCGGGGAGTGGCCTCCCTCCGGTCGGCACGACGAGTAAATGACACCGGCCGCTGACGCAAACCCACGCCGGACAGGAGAGCTCAAAAGCCGGGTAACATTTCAAGGAAGACCCCCCCTGCGCAGACCTCCACTAGGCCGGGATGACTGTTCAGCTGTGGCGGGGAGTGGCCTCCCTCCGGTCGGCACGACGAGTAAATGACACCGGCCGCTGACGCAAACCCACGCCGGACAGGAGAGCTCAAAAGCCGGGTAACATTTCAAGGAAGACCCCCCCTGCGCAGACCTCCACTAGGCCGGGATGACTGTTCAGCTGCGGCGGGGAGTGGCCTCCCTCCGGTCGGCACGACGAGTAAAGCTATTTAGGAAAATCTGAGATAAATATCACTTGCATAATAATTTGGAACACGGTCCCGTGTTCCAAATTATTATGCAAAATGTATTTAGACACCAGCAATCGCACTTAGATTTGTTTCTTTTTTCTTTCTTTTAGCTTCCATAATGTTACCGGGCGCTGACGCAAACCCACGCCCGGCAGGAGAGCTCAAAAGCCGGGTAACATTTCAAGGAAGCTATTTAGGAAAATCTGAGATAAATATCCTTTGCATAATAATTTGGAACACGGTCCCGTGTTCCAAATTATTATGCAAAATGTATTTAAGTGTCATAAAGATTACATTTTTTGTTTTTCAAGTACTGAAATCACCCTCAGTCATGGTACAGTCCATGGTAGTCTGCCAGGTGAGCGCAATTGTAGTAATTAACAAGTCTATTTAAGTTCCGCGTTTTTAAGCGTTCGGCCATTTCGTTCAACCATGGGGAGGAAAAAGGATCTCTCTGCTGTCGAGAAGCGTGAAATCGTTCGATGCCTTGGACAAGGTATGCAGACATTCGATATTGCACGAAAGCTTAAGCGCGACCATCGAACTTTGAAGAAATTCGTCGCTGATTCGGAGCAAACGCGCGTTCGTGCAGACAAAGGCACGACAAGGAAGGTTTCTGCAAGACAAACAAATCGAATCAAGAGGGCGGCTGCAAGCATGCCACTAAAGACGAGCAAACAAATATTCGACGCTGCTGGTGCCAGTGAAGTCCCACGAACGACGAGGTGCAGGATCCTCCAGAGGCTTGCAGTTGTGCGGAAACCCTCCATTCGGCCACCCCTGAACAACGCGAACAAGCAGAAACGGCTGCAGTGGGCCCAGACTTACATGAAGACAAATTTTCAGACAGTCCTGTTCACCGACGAGTGCCGTGCCACCTTGGATGGGCCAGGTAGGGTTTTTTAAGTTTTTCCTTGCACTTTTGAGAGCTCAGGGGATGCTTTGAGAATAATTGTCAATTTCTGTCAATGTGAAGCCCTTTGAGACTGCTTGTGATTTAGGGCTATACAAATAAACTTGATTTGACTTGACTTTACAGATGGATGGAGTCGTGGATGGTTGGTGGACGGCCACGATAGCCCAACAAGGCTGCGGCGTCAGCAGGGAGGTGGCGGAGTGATGTTTTGGGCCGGAATCATGGGGAGAGAGCTGCTTGGCCCCTTTAGGGTCCCTGAAGGCGTCAAAATTACGTCTGTTAACTACGTGGAATTTCTGACTCAACACTTCTGTCCATGGTACAACAGGAAGAACCGTGCTTTCCGTCAAAAGATCATCTTCATGCATGACAATGCACCGTCTCATGCTGCAAGAAATACGTCAACGTCTTTGGCATCTATGGGAATAAAGGGAGAGAAACTGATGGTGTGGCCCCCATGCTCCCCTGACCTCAATCCTATTGAAAACTTGTGGAGCATCGTCAAGCAGAAAATCTACGAAGGTGGGAGGCAGTTCAATTCCAAAGAGCAGCTCTGGCAGGCTATTCTTAGATCCTGCCAAGAAATTCAACCAGAAACTGTACAAAAACTCACAAGTTCAGTGGATGGAAGAATCGTGAAGCTGCTGTTGAACAAAGGGTCCTATGTTAAAATGTAACTTTGTTTTTTATTGAAATAAAGGGTCCTATGTTAAAATGTAACTTGTTTGTCTTTTCTTTGAAATAGCTTTTGATTTCAGTAAATATGACCTCCTAATGCTGTAAATTCTTAAGATGGGCATTTCAGTTCATAAAAACCTATAAAATGTTATAAAACTCTGTTGTGCGTAATAATGTGGAACAGTGCATTTTAAGTTTTTTATTTTTTAAAAATTCTGTGATCATTCGGAGGTTTGTTCAATAAAATTAGAATTCATCAAAATAATGGTTGATGACTTGAAAATTATGCTGACTCATTTTGCATCGACTATTTAGGAAAATCTGAGATAAATGTCACTTGCATAATAATTTGGAACACGGTGTAAGTGCGATTGCTGGTGTATTTACTCGTCGTGTCCACCGGAGGACGGCAAATCCCCGCCGCAGCTGCAGCGGCAGCGCTTAAATGTCTTCCCGGCCGCCTGGAACTCTGCACGGGGCGTGTTTCGTCCCGCGCAGCGGTACCAGATCGCGCTGCGCCGTCAGCCGAGCCGCGCGCGGTCCGCTGGAAGTCTACACTGTGTTCCAAATTATTATGCAAATTGTATTTATGTGTCATAAAGATTACATTTTTTGTTTTTCAATTAAACTCATGGATGGTATTACGTGTCAGGGCTCTTTGGATCACTGAGATCAATCTCAGACACCGGGGATCATTACCGGCCAGTTGAGCCCAAATTAAGGAAAAACTACTTAAGAATGGTGTTCCACATTATTAAGCAGATAATTTGAAGTTCGCTTTGAGCAGTGGCGGACGCCAACCCACGACCGGTGGGAGAGCTCGGAGGGCGGATGGGCTTTCAAGGAAGCCCCCCAGGCCGGTCCCACTCGCACTTAGAATTTTTTTTTTTTTTGGCTTCCATAATGTACCGGGCGCGGACGCGAAACCCACGCCGGGCAGGAGAGCTCGAAAGGCGGCTAAGCATTCAAGGAAGCACCGTCTGGAGCTTCAGAGCCGTTCCGCCTGACTTTTAACGTAGAGTACCGGGCGCAAACCACTAACTCAAGCCCGGCATGGCAGCTCGAAAGGCGGCTAAGCATTCAAGGAAGCACCGTCTGGAGCTTCAGAGCCGTTCCGCCTGACTTTTAACGTAGAGTACCGGGCGCAAACCACTAACTCAAGCCCGGCATGGCAGCTCGAAAGGCGGCTAAGCATTCAAGGAAGCACCGTCTGGAGCTTCAGAGCCGTTCCGCCTGACTTTTAACGTAGAGTACCGGGCGCAAACCACTAACTCAAGCCCGGCATGGCAGCTCGAAAGGCGGCTAAGCATTCAAGGAAGCACCGTCTGGAGCTTCAGAGCCGTTCCGCCTGACTTTTAACGTAGAGTACCGGGCGCAAACCACTAACTCAAGCCCGGCATGGCAGCTCGAAAGGCGGCTAAGCATTCAAGGAAGCACCGTCTGGAGCTTCAGAGCCGTTCCGCCTGACTTTTAACGTAGAGTACCGGGCGCAAACCACTAACTCAAGCCCGGCATGGCAGCTCGAAAGGCGGCTAAGCATTCAAGGAAGCACCGTCTGGAGCTTCAGAGCCGTTCCGCCTGACTTTTAACGTAGAGTACCGGGCGCAAACCACTAACTCAAGCCCGGCATGGCAGCTCGAAAGGCGGCTAAGCATTCAAGGAAGCACCGTCTGGAGCTTCAGAGCCGTTCCGCCTGACTTTTAACGTAGAGTACCGGGCGCAAACCACTAACTCAAGCCCGGCATGGCAGCTCGAAAGGCGGCTAAGCATTCAAGGAAGCACCGTCTGGAGCTTCAGAGCCGTTCCGCCTGACTTTTAACGTAGAGTACCGGGCGCAAACCACTAACTCAAGCCCGGCATGGCAGCTCGAAAGGCGGCTAAGCATTCAAGGAAGCACCGTCTGGAGCTTCAGAGCCGTTCCGCCTGACTTTTAACGTAGAGTACCGGGCGCAAACCACTAACTCAAGCCCGGCATGGCAGCTCGAAAGGCGGCTAAGCATTCAAGGAAGCACCGTCTGGAGCTTCAGAGCCGTTCCGCCTGACTTTTAACGTAGAGTACCGGGCGCAAACCACTAACTCAAGCCCGGCATGGCAGCTCGAAAGGCGGCTAAGCATTCAAGGAAGCACCGTCTGGAGCTTCAGAGCCGTTCCGCCTGACTTTTAACGTAGAGTACCGGGCGCAAACCACTAACTCAAGCCCGGCATGGCAGCTCGAAAGGCGGCTAAGCATTCAAGGAAGCACCGTCTGGAGCTTCAGAGCCGTTCCGCCTGACTTTTAACGTAGAGTACCGGGCGCAAACCACTAACTCAAGCCCGGCATGGCAGCTCGAAAGGCGGCTAAGCATTCAAGGAAGCACCGTCTGGAGCTTCAGAGCCGTTCCGCCTGACTTTTAACGTAGAGTACCGGGCGCAAACCACTAACTCAAGCCCGGCATGGCAGCTCGAAAGGCGGCTAAGCATTCAAGGAAGCACCGTCTGGAGCTTCAGAGCCGTTCCGCCTGACTTTTAACGTAGAGTACCGGGCGCAAACCACTAACTCAAGCCCGGCATGGCAGCTCGAAAGGCGGCTAAGCATTCAAGGAAGCACCGTCTGGAGCTTCAGAGCCGTTCCGCCTGACTTTTAACGTAGAGTACCGGGCGCAAACCACTAACTCAAGCCCGGCATGGCAGCTCGAAAGGCGGCTAAGCATTCAAGGAAGCACCGTCTGGAGCTTCAGAGCCGTTCCGCCTGACTTTTAACGTAGAGTACCGGGCGCAAACCACTAACTCAAGCCCGGCATGGCAGCTCGAAAGGCGGCTAAGCATTCAAGGAAGCACCGTCTGGAGCTTCAGA
>NW_026872348.1:0-5000 GCF_033458585.1 Syngnathus typhle | reverse complement strand
CCCTCCTTGGATGTATAACATTCGCAGATTTTCGCCCGGCCGGTGGTTTAAGGAGGCGGCCGGTCCTCCCTCCTTGGATGTATAACATTCGCAGATTTTCGCCCGGCCTATGTTTAGTGAGGCGACCGGTCCTCCGTGGAGAGCGACCCGCAAGTGGGGAGGAACCGTCCACCCAACGCCGGCGCGAGCCGGGGCCGGTGGGGGCCCTACCAAGGCGGGTCTCATTGCCTGTCGGTCAGTTCGGGAGAAGGTGGGGGTACTCGGAGGCCCGCCGGGAGCAGACGGGGGTCCGGAAGGTGAGGGGGTGAAGGACGGCGGTCGGGAGCAGACGGCCGTCCCCGGGAGGGGGTGTTCGTTCACGTGCGGACGCCGGGAGCAGGCGGCCGTCACGCAATTCTGCCAACCGTTCCCACCGGCCTGTGTTTAAGGAGGCGGCCGGTCCTCCACGAGAAGAATTCTGCCAAACGTTCCACCGGCCTGTGTTTAAGGAGGCGGCCGGTCCTCCCCGTCGTTCCGCCGGCTTGTGTTTAAGGAGGCGGCCGGTCCTCCACGAGAAGAATTCTGCCAAACGTTCCACCGGCCTGTGTTTAAGGAGGCGGCCGGTCCTCCCCGTCGTTCCGCCGGCTTGTGTTTAAGGAGGCGGCCGGTCCTCCACTATTCCTTCCTTGGATGGAAAGCATGTAGCACTTTGAAAATTTTCGAGCACTGTGACACTTTGAAAATTTTCGAGAGTTTTTGTACTTAGAAAATTTTTCGCTCTTGCACTTCCAGAGTGCTTTGCGGTAGCTCCTAGGTTCGCTGTCCGAGCATGTGAACACTTTTTGGGGGGGAACACATCGCTAGAGACACCAGCCGCCTGGTTCTCGGGGCCAAAACTTGTGTTCCCCACACTCGTTCTGACTATATTTTGCGATTTGGGGGTAAAGGTAATGAGTACAGTGACTAGGGGGACCAACTCATCGTACTCTGGCGCACCAACAGACCAAAGCTGGTACTGCACTTACCCCTGGTACCCCAACGCCTGGTACCTGACGGGCGAGAGGCTGATTTTTCGCTATTTGCGGCCGACCGAGGGAACCAGACAAAGCGGACACTTTACGGCGCAAGAGCCGTTGGCACTTAGAAATTTTTCGACAAAGTTGGCGCGAGCTCCAGAAGGAGAGGCTGATTTTTCGCTATTTGTGGCCGACCGAGGGAACCAGGCAAAGCGGACACTTTACGGCGCAAGAGCCGTTGGCACTTAGAAATTTTTTGACAAAGTTGGCGCGAGCTCCAGAAGGAGAGGCTGATTTTTCGCTATTTGTGGCCGACCGAGGGAACCAGGCAAAGCGGACACTTTACGGCGCAAGAGCCGTTGGCACTTAGAAATTTTTTGACAAAGTTGGCGCGAGCTCCAGAAGGAGAGGCTGATTTTTCGCTATTTGTGGCCGACCGAGGGAACCAGGCAAAGCGGACACTTTACGGCGCAAGAGCCGTTGGCACTTAGAAAATATTCGCCAAAGTTGGCACGAGCTCCAGAAGGAGAGGCTGATTTTTCGCTATTTGTGGCCGACCGAGGGAACCAGACAAAGCGGACACATTACGGCGCAAGAGCCGTTGGCACTTAGAAAATATTCGCCAAAGTTGGCACGAGCTCCAGAAGGAGAGGCTGATTTTTCGCTATTTGTGGCCGACCGAGGGAACCAGACAAAGCGGACACTTTACGGCGCAAGAGCCGTTGGCACTTGCGCGAGCTCCAGAAGGAGAGGCTGATTTTTCGCTATTTGTGGCCGACCGAGGGAACCAGACAAAGCGGACACTTTACGGCGCAAGAGCCGTTGGCACTTAGAAAATATTCGCCAAAGTTGGCACGAGCTCCAGAAGGAGAGGCTGATTTTTCGCCGTTTGTGGCCGACCGAGGGAACCAGACAAAGCGGACACTTTACGGCGCAAGAGCCGTTGGCACTTAGGCGAGCTCCAGAAGGAGAGGCTGATTTTTCGCTATTTGTGGCCGACCGAGGGAACCAGGCAAAGCGGACACATTACGGCGCAAGAGCCGTTGGCACTTAGAAAATATTCGCCAAAGTTGGCACGAGCTCCAGAAGGAGAGGCTGATTTTTCGCTATTTGTGGCCGACCGAGGGAACCAGGCAAAGCGGACACTTTACGGCGCAAGAGCCGTTGGCACTTAGAAATTTTTTGACAAAGTTGGCGCGAGCTCCAGAAGGAGAGGCTGATTTTTCGCCGTTTGTGGCCGACCGAGGGAACCAGGCAAAGCGGACACATTACGGCGCAAGAGCCGTTGGCACTTAGGCGAGCTCCAGAAGGAGAGGCTGGTTTTTCGCTATTTGTGGCCGACCGAGGGAACCAGGCAAAGCGGACACATTACGGCGCAAGAGCCGTTGGCACTTAGGCGAGCTCCAGAAGGAGAGGCTGATTTTTCGCCGTTTGTGGCCGACCGAGGGAACCAGGCAAAGCGGACACATTACGGCGCAAGAGCCGTTGGCACTTAGGCGAGCTCCAGAAGGAGAGGCTGGTTTTTCGCTATTTGTGGCCGACCGAGGGAACCAGGCAAAGCGGACACATTACGGCGCAAGAGCCGTTGGCACTTAGGCGAGCTCCAGAAGGAGAGGCTGATTTTTCGCCGTTTGTGGCCGACCGAGGGAACCAGGCAAAGCGGACACATTACGGCGCAAGAGCCGTTGGCACTTAGGCGAGCTCCAGAAGGAGAGGCTGATTTTTCGCCGTTCGTGGCCGACCGAGGGAACCAGGCAAAGCGGACACATTACGGCGCAAGAGCCGTTGGCACTTAGAAAATATTCGCCAAAGTTGGCACGAGCTCCAGAATGAGAGGCTGATTTTTCGCCGTTTGTGGCCGACCGAGGGAACCAGGCAAAGCGGACACATTACGGCGCAAGAGCCGTTGGCACTTAGGCGAGCTCCAGAAGGAGAGGCTGATTTTTTCGCTATTTGTGGCCGACCGAGGGAACCAGGCAAAGCGGACACATTACGGCGCAAGAGCCGTTGGCACTTAGAAAATATTCGCCAAAGTTGGCACGAGCTCCAGAAGGAGAGGCTGATTTTTCGCTATTTGTGGCCGACCGAGGGAACCAGGCAAAGCGGACACTTTACGGCGCAAGAGCCGTTGGCACTTAGAAAATATTCGCCAAAGTTGGCACGAGCTCCAGAAGGAGAGGCTGATTTTTCGCCGTTTGTGGCCGACCGAAGGGAACCAGACAAAGCGGACACATTACGGCGCAAGAGCCGTTGGCACTTAGGCGAGCTCCAGAAGGAGAGGCTGATTTTTCGCTATTTGTGGCCGACCGAGGGAACCAGGCAAAGCGGACACATTACGGCGCAAGAGCCGTTGGCACTTAGAAAATATTCGCCAAAGTTGGCACGAGCTCCAGAAGGAGAGGCTGATTTTTCGCTATTTGTGGCCGACCGAGGGAACCAGGCAAAGCGGACACTTTACGGCGCAAGAGCCGTTGGCACTTAGAAATTTTTTGACAAAGTTGGCGCGAGCTCCAGAAGGAGAGGCTGGTTTTTCGCTATTTGTGGCCGACCGAGGGAACCAGGCAAAGCGGACACATTACGGCGCAAGAGCCGTTGGCACTTAGGCGAGCTCCAGAAGGAGAGGCTGATTTTTCGCCGTTTGTGGCCGACCGAGGGAACCAGGCAAAGCGGACACATTACGGCGCAAGAGCCGTTGGCACTTAGGCGAGCTCCAGAAGGAGAGGCTGGTTTTTCGCTATTTGTGGCCGACCGAGGGAACCAGGCAAAGCGGACACATTACGGCGCAAGAGCCGTTGGCACTTAGGCGAGCTCCAGAAGGAGAGGCTGATTTTTCGCCGTTTGTGGCCGACCGAGGGAACCAGGCAAAGCGGACACATTACGGCGCAAGAGCCGTTGGCACTTAGGCGAGCTCCAGAAGGAGAGGCTGGTTTTTCGCTATTTGTGGCCGACCGAGGGAACCAGGCAAAGCGGACACATTACGGCGCAAGAGCCGTTGGCACTTAGGCGAGCTCCAGAAGGAGAGGCTGATTTTTCGCCGTTTGTGGCCGACCGAGGGAACCAGGCAAAGCGGACACATTACGGCGCAAGAGCCGTTGGCACTTAGGCGAGCTCCAGAAGGAGAGGCTGGTTTTTCGCTATTTGTGGCCGACCGAGGGAACCAGGCAAAGCGGACACATTACGGCGCAAGAGCCGTTGGCACTTAGGCGAGCTCCAGAAGGAGAGGCTGATTTTTCGCCGTTTGTGGCCGACCGAGGGAACCAGGCAAAGCGGACACATTACGGCGCAAGAGCCGTTGGCACTTAGGCGAGCTCCAGAAGGAGAGGCTGGTTTTTCGCTATTTGTGGCCGACCGAGGGAACCAGGCAAAGCGGACACATTACGGCGCAAGAGCCGTTGGCACTTAGGCGAGCTCCAGAAGGAGAGGCTGATTTTTCGCCGTTTGTGGCCGACCGAGGGAACCAGGCAAAGCGGACACATTACGGCGCAAGAGCCGTTGGCACTTAGGCGAGCTCCAGAAGGAGAGGCTGGTTTTTCGCTATTTGTGGCCGACCGAGGGAACCAGGCAAAGCGGACACATTACGGCGCAAGAGCCGTTGGCACTTAGGCGAGCTCCAGAAGGAGAGGCTGATTTTTCGCCGTTTGTGGCCGACCGAGGGAACCAGGCAAAGCGGACACATTACGGCGCAAGAGCCGTTGGCACTTAGGCGAGCTCCAGAAGGAGAGGCTGATTTTTCGCCGTTCGTGGCCGACCGAGGGAACCAGGCAAAGCGGACACATTACGGCGCAAGAGCCGTTGGCACTTAGAAAATATTCGCCAAAGTTGGCACGAGCTCCAGAATGAGAGGCTGATTTTTCGCCGTTTGTGGCCGACCGAGGGAACCAGGCAAAGCGGACACATTACGGCGCAAGAGCCGTTGGCACTTAGGCGAGCTCCAGAAGGAGAGGCTGATTTTTTCGCTATTTGTGGCCGACCGAGGGAACCAGGCAAAGCGGACACATTACGGCG
>NW_026872347.1:20000-25032 GCF_033458585.1 Syngnathus typhle | reverse complement strand
GAGCTCGCCTAAGTGCCAACGGCTCTTGCGCCGTAATGTGTCCGCTTTGTCTGGTTCCCTCGGTCGGCCACAAACGGCGAAAAATCAGCCTCTCCTTCTGGAGCTCGTGCCAACTTTGGCGAATATTTTCTAAGTGCCAACGGCTCTTGCGCCGTAAAGTGTCCGCTTTGCCTGGTTCCCTCGGTCGGCCACAAATAGCGAAAAATCAGCCTCTCCTTCTGGAGCTCGCCTAAGTGCCAACGGCTCTTGCGCCGTAATGTGTCCGCTTTGTCTGGTTCCCTCGGTCGGCCACAAACGGCGAAAAATCAGCCTCTCCTTCTGGAGCTCGTGCCAACTTTGGCGAATATTTTCTAAGTGCCAACGGCTCTTGCGCCGTAAAGTGTCCGCTTTGCCTGGTTCCCTCGGTCGGCCACAAATAGCGAAAAATCAGCCTCTCCTTCTGGAGCTCGCCTAAGTGCCAACGGCTCTTGCGCCGTAATGTGTCCGCTTTGTCTGGTTCCCTCGGTCGGCCACAAACGGCGAAAAATCAGCCTCTCATTCTGGAGCTCGTGCCAACTTTGGCGAATATTTTCTAAGTGCCAACGGCTCTTGCGCCGTAATGTGTCCGCTTTGCCTGGTTCCCTCGGTCGGCCACAAATAGCGAAAAAATCAGCCTCTCCTTCTGGAGCTCGCCTAAGTGCCAACGGCTCTTGCGCCGTAATGTGTCCGCTTTGCCTGGTTCCCTCGGTCGGCCACAAACGGCGAAAAATCAGCCTCTCCTTCTGGAGCTCGTGCCAACTTTGGCGAATATTTTCTAAGTGCCAACGGCTCTTGCGCCGTAATGTGTCCGCTTTGCCTGGTTCCCTCGGTCGGCCACAAATAGCGAAAAAATCAGCCTCTCCTTCTGGAGCTCGCCTAAGTGCCAACGGCTCTTGCGCCGTAATGTGTCCGCTTTGCCTGGTTCCCTCGGTCGGCCACAAACGGCGAAAAATCAGCCTCTCCTTCTGGAGCTCGTGCCAACTTTGGCGAATATTTTCTAAGTGCCAACGGCTCTTGCGCCGTAATGTGTCCGCTTTGCCTGGTTCCCTCGGTCGGCCACAAATAGCGAAAAAATCAGCCTCTCCTTCTGGAGCTCGCCTAAGTGCCAACGGCTCTTGCGCCGTAATGTGTCCGCTTTGCCTGGTTCCCTCGGTCGGCCACAAATAGCGAAAAAATCAGCCTCTCCTTCTGGAGCTCGCCTAAGTGCCAACGGCTCTTGCGCCGTAATGTGTCCGCTTTGCCTGGTTCCCTCGGTCGGCCACAAACGGCGAAAAATCAGCCTCTCCTTCTGGAGCTCGTGCCAACTTTGGCGAATATTTTCTAAGTGCCAACGGCTCTTGCGCCGTAATGTGTCCGCTTTGCCTGGTTCCCTCGGTCGGCCACAAATAGCGAAAAAATCAGCCTCTCCTTCTGGAGCTCGCCTAAGTGCCAACGGCTCTTGCGCCGTAATGTGTCCGCTTTGCCTGGTTCCCTCGGTCGGCCACAAACGGCGAAAAATCAGCCTCTCCTTCTGGAGCTCGTGCCAACTTTGGCGAATATTTTCTAAGTGCCAACGGCTCTTGCGCCGTAATGTGTCCGCTTTGCCTGGTTCCCTCGGTCGGCCACAAATAGCGAAAAAATCAGCCTCTCCTTCTGGAGCTCGCCTAAGTGCCAACGGCTCTTGCGCCGTAATGTGTCCGCTTTGCCTGGTTCCCTCGGTCGGCCACAAACGGCGAAAAATCAGCCTCTCCTTCTGGAGCTCGCCTAAGTGCCAACGGCTCTTGCGCCGTAATGTGTCCGCTTTGTCTGGTTCCCTCGGTCGGCCACAAATAGCGAAAAATCAGCCTCTCCTTCTGGAGCTCGCGCAAGTGCCAACGGCTCTTGCGCCGTAATGTGTCCGCTTTGCCTGGTTCCCTCGGTCGGCCACGAACGGCGAAAAATCAGCCTCTCCTTCTGGAGCTCGCCTAAGTGCCAACGGCTCTTGCGCCGTAATGTGTCCGCTTTGCCTGGTTCCCTCGGTCGGCCACAAACGGCGAAAAATCAGCCTCTCCTTCTGGAGCTCGCCTAAGTGCCAACGGCTCTTGCGCCGTAATGTGTCCGCTTTGCCTGGTTCCCTCGGTCGGCCACAAACGGCGAAAAATCAGCCTCTCCTTCTGGAGCTCGCCTAAGTGCCAACGGCTCTTGCGCCGTAATGTGTCCGCTTTGCCTGGTTCCCTCGGTCGGCCACAAATAGCGAAAAACCAGCCTCTCCTTCTGGAGCTCGCCTAAGTGCCAACGGCTCTTGCGCCGTAATGTGTCCGCTTTGCCTGGTTCCCTCGGTCGGCCACAAACGGCGAAAAATCAGCCTCTCCTTCTGGAGCTCGCCTAAGTGCCAACGGCTCTTGCGCCGTAATGTGTCCGCTTTGCCTGGTTCCCTCGGTCGGCCACAAATAGCGAAAAATCAGCCTCTCCTTCTGGAGCTCGCGCAAGTGCCAACGGCTCTTGCGCCGTAAAGTGTCCGCTTTGTCTGGTTCCCTCGGTCGGCCACAAATAGCGAAAAATCAGCCTCTCCTTCTGGAGCTCGCCTAAGTGCCAACGGCTCTTGCGCCGTAATGTGTCCGCTTTGCCTGGTTCCCTCGGTCGGCCACAAATAGCGAAAAATCAGCCTCTCCTTCTGGAGCTCGCCTAAGTGCCAACGGCTCTTGCGCCGTAATGTGTCCGCTTTGCCTGGTTCCCTCGGTCGGCCACAAATAGCGAAAAATCAGCCTCTCCTTCTGGAGCTCGCCTAAGTGCCAACGGCTCTTGCGCCGTAATGTGTCCGCTTTGCCTGGTTCCCTCGGTCGGCCACAAATAGCGAAAAACCAGCCTCTCCTTCTGGAGCTCGCCTAAGTGCCAACGGCTCTTGCGCCGTAATGTGTCCGCTTTGCCTGGTTCCCTCGGTCGGCCACAAATAGCGAAAAATCAGCCTCTCCTTCTGGAGCTCGCGCCAACTTTGGCGAATATTTTCTAAGTGCCAACGGCTCTTGCGCCGTAAAGTGTCCGCTTTGTCTGGTTCCCTCGGTCGGCCACAAATAGCGAAAAATCAGCCTCTCCTTCTGGAGCTCGCGCAAGTGCCAACGGCTCTTGCGCCGTAAAGTGTCCGCTTTGTCTGGTTCCCTCGGTCGGCCACAAATAGCGAAAAATCAGCCTCTCCTTCTGGAGCTCGTGCCAACTTTGGCGAATATTTTCTAAGTGCCAACGGCTCTTGCGCCGTAATGTGTCCGCTTTGTCTGGTTCCCTCGGTCGGCCACAAATAGCGAAAAATCAGCCTCTCCTTCTGGAGCTCGTGCCAACTTTGGCGAATATTTTCTAAGTGCCAACGGCTCTTGCGCCGTAAAGTGTCCGCTTTGCCTGGTTCCCTCGGTCGGCCACAAATAGCGAAAAATCAGCCTCTCCTTCTGGAGCTCGCGCCAACTTTGTCAAAAAATTTCTAAGTGCCAACGGCTCTTGCGCCGTAAAGTGTCCGCTTTGCCTGGTTCCCTCGGTCGGCCACAAATAGCGAAAAATCAGCCTCTCCTTCTGGAGCTCGCGCCAACTTTGTCGAAAAATTTCTAAGTGCCAACGGCTCTTGCGCCGTAAAGTGTCCGCTTTGTCTGGTTCCCTCGGTCGGCCGCAAATAGCGAAAAATCAGCCTCTCGCCCGTCAGGTACCAGGCGTTGGGGTACCAGGGGTAAGTGCAGTACCAGCTTTGGTCTGTTGGTGCGCCAGAGTACGATGAGTTGGTCCCCCTAGTCACTGTACTCATTACCTTTACCCCCAAATCGCAAAATATAGTCAGAACGAGTGTGGGGAACACAAGTTTTGGCCCCGAGAACCAGGCGGCTGGTGTCTCTAGCGATGTGTTCCCCCCCAAAAAGTGTTCACATGCTCGGACAGCGAACCTAGGAGCTACCGCAAAGCACTCTGGAAGTGCAAGAGCGAAAAATTTTCTAAGTACAAAAACTCTCGAAAATTTTCAAAGTGTCACAGTGCTCGAAAATTTTCAAAGTGCTACATGCTTTCCATCCAAGGAAGGAATAGTGGAGGACCGGCCGCCTCCTTAAACACAAGCCGGCGGAACGACGGGGAGGACCGGCCGCCTCCTTAAACACAGGCCGGTGGAACGTTTGGCAGAATTCTTCTCGTGGAGGACCGGCCGCCTCCTTAAACACAAGCCGGCGGAACGACGGGGAGGACCGGCCGCCTCCTTAAACACAGGCCGGTGGAACGTTTGGCAGAATTCTTCTCGTGGAGGACCGGCCGCCTCCTTAAACACAGGCCGGTGGGAACGGTTGGCAGAATTGCGTGACGGCCGCCTGCTCCCGGCGTCCGCACGTGAACGAACACCCCCTCCCGGGGACGGCCGTCTGCTCCCGACCGCCGTCCTTCACCCCCTCACCTTCCGGACCCCCGTCTGCTCCCGGCGGGCCTCCGAGTACCCCCACCTTCTCCCGAACTGACCGACAGGCAATGAGACCCGCCTTGGTAGGGCCCCCACCGGCCCCGGCTCGCGCCGGCGTTGGGTGGACGGTTCCTCCCCACTTGCGGGTCGCTCTCCACGGAGGACCGGTCGCCTCACTAAACATAGGCCGGGCGAAAATCTGCGAATGTTATACATCCAAGGAGGGAGGACCGGCCGCCTCCTTAAACCACCGGCCGGGCGAAAATATGCGAATGTTATACATCCAAGGAGGGAGGACCGGTCGCCTCACTAAACATAGGCCGGGCGAAAATCTGCGAATGTTATACATCCAAGGAGGGAGGACCGGCCGCCTCCTTAAACCACCGGCCGGGCGAAAATCTGCGAATGTTATACATCCAAGAAAGGAAGGAAGGAGGGAACCGGCCGCCTCCTTAAACACAGGCCGGGCGAAAATCTGCGAATCTTATCCATCCAAGGACGGAGGACCGGCCGCCTCCTTAAACACAGGCCGGTAGGAACGGTTGGCAGAATCGCGTGACGGCCGCCTGCTCCCGGCGTCCGCACGTGAACGAACACCCCCTCCCGGGGACGGCCGTCTGCTCCCGGCCGCCGTCC
>NW_026872347.1:0-7500 GCF_033458585.1 Syngnathus typhle | reverse complement strand
AGCCAACGTCCCCCTCCTGAGTGGACAAAAAAAATCCACTCCTGGTACCTAAAATTTTCTCCAGCGGCGGGCTTGGGACGAAAATCAATCTTCCTCCCGAAATTAAACCACTATTGGCGGACGCCAGCCCCAAGCGCCAGCCCCGACCGCCACCCCCCGACCGCCACAAGGCGACCGCCACAAGGCGACCGCCACAAGGCGACCGCCACCGGCCCCAAGCGCCAGCCCCGACCGCCACCCCCCGACCGCCACAAGGCGACCGCCACAAGGCGACCGCCACAAGGCGACCGCCACAAGGCGACCGCCACAAGGCGACCGCCACTGGCCCCAAGCGCCAGCCCCGACCGCCACCCCCCGACCGCCACAAGGCGACCGCCACAAGGCGACCGCCACAAGGCGACCGCCACAAGGCGACCGCCACAAGGCGACCGCCACAAGGCGACCGCCACCGGCCCCAAGCGCCAGCCCCGACCGCCACCCCCCGACCGCCACAAGGCGACCGCCACAAGGCGACCGCCACAAGGCGACCGCCACAAGGCGACCGCCACAAGGCGACCGCCACCGGCCCCAAGCGCCAGCCCCGACCGCCACCCCCCGACCGCCACAAGGCGACCGCCACAAGGCGACCGCCACAAGGCGACCGCCACAAGGCGACCGCCACAAGGCGACCGCCACTGGCCCCAAGCGCCAGCCCCGACCGCCACCCCCCGACCGCCACAAGGCGACCGCCACAAGGCGACCGCCACAAGGCGACCGCCACAAGGCGACCGCCACAAGGCGACCGCCACAAGGCGACCGCCACTGGCCCCAAGCGCCAGCCCCGACCGCCACCCCCCGACCGCCACAAGGCGACCGCCACAAGGCGACCGCCACCGGCCCCAAGCGCCAGCCCCGACCGCCACCCCCCGACCGCCACAAGGCGACCGCCACAAGGCGTTAGTGGCCGCGCCCGGTACTTTACTGGACCCTATTTGGCCCGCGGACCGGCCGGCGTCGCTTCCTTGAATGCTTAGCCGCCTTTCGAGCTGCCATGCCGGGCTTGAGTTAGTGGTTTGCGCCCGGTACTCTACGTTAAAAGTCAGGCGGAACGGCTCTGAAGCTCCAGACGGTGCTTCCTTGAATGCTTAGCCGCCTTTCGAGCTGCCATGCCGGGCTTGAGTTAGTGGTTTGCGCCCGGTACTCTACGTTAAAAGTCAGGCGGAACGGCTCTGAAGCTCCAGACGGTGCTTCCTTGAATGCTTAGCCGCCTTTCGAGCTGCCATGCCGGGCTTGAGTTAGTGGTTTGCGCCCGGTACTCTACGTTAAAAGTCAGGCGGAACGGCTCTGAAGCTCCAGACGGTGCTTCCTTGAATGCTTAGCCGCCTTTCGAGCTGCCATGCCGGGCTTGAGTTAGTGGTTTGCGCCCGGTACTCTACGTTAAAAGTCAGGCGGAACGGCTCTGAAGCTCCAGACGGTGCTTCCTTGAATGCTTAGCCGCCTTTCGAGCTGCCATGCCGGGCTTGAGTTAGTGGTTTGCGCCCGGTACTCTACGTTAAAAGTCAGGCGGAACGGCTCTGAAGCTCCAGACGGTGCTTCCTTGAATGCTTAGCCGCCTTTCGAGCTGCCATGCCGGGCTTGAGTTAGTGGTTTGCGCCCGGTACTCTACGTTAAAAGTCAGGCGGAACGGCTCTGAAGCTCCAGACGGTGCTTCCTTGAATGCTTAGCCGCCTTTCGAGCTGCCATGCCGGGCTTGAGTTAGTGGTTTGCGCCCGGTACTCTACGTTAAAAGTCAGGCGGAACGGCTCTGAAGCTCCAGACGGTGCTTCCTTGAATGCTTAGCCGCCTTTCGAGCTGCCATGCCGGGCTTGAGTTAGTGGTTTGCGCCCGGTACTCTACGTTAAAAGTCAGGCGGAACGGCTCTGAAGCTCCAGACGGTGCTTCCTTGAATGCTTAGCCGCCTTTCGAGCTGCCATGCCGGGCTTGAGTTAGTGGTTTGCGCCCGGTACTCTACGTTAAAAGTCAGGCGGAACGGCTCTGAAGCTCCAGACGGTGCTTCCTTGAATGCTTAGCCGCCTTTCGAGCTGCCATGCCGGGCTTGAGTTAGTGGTTTGCGCCCGGTACTCTACGTTAAAAGTCAGGCGGAACGGCTCTGAAGCTCCAGACGGTGCTTCCTTGAATGCTTAGCCGCCTTTCGAGCTGCCATGCCGGGCTTGAGTTAGTGGTTTGCGCCCGGTACTCTACGTTAAAAGTCAGGCGGAACGGCTCTGAAGCTCCAGACGGTGCTTCCTTGAATGCTTAGCCGCCTTTCGAGCTGCCATGCCGGGCTTGAGTTAGTGGTTTGCGCCCGGTACTCTACGTTAAAAGTCAGGCGGAACGGCTCTGAAGCTCCAGACGGTGCTTCCTTGAATGCTTAGCCGCCTTTCGAGCTGCCATGCCGGGCTTGAGTTAGTGGTTTGCGCCCGGTACTCTACGTTAAAAGTCAGGCGGAACGGCTCTGAAGCTCCAGACGGTGCTTCCTTGAATGCTTAGCCGCCTTTCGAGCTGCCATGCCGGGCTTGAGTTAGTGGTTTGCGCCCGGTACTCTACGTTAAAAGTCAGGCGGAACGGCTCTGAAGCTCCAGACGGTGCTTCCTTGAATGCTTAGCCGCCTTTCGAGCTCTCCTGCCCGGCGTGGGTTTCGCGTCCGCGCCCGGTACATTATGGAAGCCAAAAAAAAAAAAATTCTGAGTGGGACCGGCCTGGGGGGCTTCCTTGAAAGCCCATCCGCCCTCCGAGCTCTCCCACCGGTCGTGGGTTGGCGTCCGCCACTGCTCAAAGCGAACTTCAAATTATCTGCTTAATAATGTGGAACACCATTCTTAAGTAGTTTTTCCTTAATTTGGGCTCAACTGGCCGGTAATGATCCCCGGTGTCTGAGATTGATCTCAGTGATCCAAAGAGCCCTGACACGTAATACCATCCATGAGTTTAATTGAAAAACAAAAAATGTAATCTTTATGACACATAAATACAATTTGCATAATAATTTGGAACACAGTGTAGACTTCCAGCGGACCGCGCGCGGCTCGGCTGACGGCGCAGCGCGATCTGGTACCGCTGCGCGGGACGAAACACGCCCCGTGCAGAGTTCCAGGCGGCCGGGAAGACATTTAAGCGCTGCCGCTGCAGCTGCGGCGGGGATTTGCCGTCCTCCGGTGGACACGACGAGTAAATACACCAGCAATCGCACTTACACCGTGTTCCAAATTATTATGCAAGTGACATTTATCTCAGATTTTCCTAAATAGTCGATGCAAAATGAGTCAGCATAATTTTCAAGTCATCAACCATTATTTTGATGAATTCTAATTTTATTGAACAAACCTCCGAATGATCACAGAATTTTTAAAAAATAAAAAACTTAAAATGCACTGTTCCACATTATTACGCACAACAGAGTTTTATAACATTTTATAGGTTTTTATGAACTGAAATGCCCATCTTAAGAATTTACAGCATTAGGAGGTCATATTTACTGAAATCAAAAGCTATTTCAAAGAAAAGACAAACAAGTTACATTTTAACATAGGACCCTTTATTTCAATAAAAAACAAAGTTACATTTTAACATAGGACCCTTTGTTCAACAGCAGCTTCACGATTCTTCCATCCACTGAACTTGTGAGTTTTTGTACAGTTTCTGGTTGAATTTCTTGGCAGGATCTAAGAATAGCCTGCCAGAGCTGCTCTTTGGAATTGAACTGCCTCCCACCTTCGTAGATTTTCTGCTTGACGATGCTCCACAAGTTTTCAATAGGATTGAGGTCAGGGGAGCATGGGGGCCACACCATCAGTTTCTCTCCCTTTATTCCCATAGATGCCAAAGACGTTGACGTATTTCTTGCAGCATGAGACGGTGCATTGTCATGCATGAAGATGATCTTTTGACGGAAAGCACGGTTCTTCCTGTTGTACCATGGACAGAAGTGTTGAGTCAGAAATTCCACGTAGTTAACAGACGTAATTTTGACGCCTTCAGGGACCCTAAAGGGGCCAAGCAGCTCTCTCCCCATGATTCCGGCCCAAAACATCACTCCGCCACCTCCCTGCTGACGCCGCAGCCTTGTTGGGCTATCGTGGCCGTCCACCAACCATCCACGACTCCATCCATCTGTAAAGTCAAGTCAAATCAAGTTTATTTGTATAGCCCTAAATCACAAGCAGTCTCAAAGGGCTTCACATAGACAGAAATTGACAATTATTCTCAAAGCATCCCCTGAGCTCTCAAAAGTGCAAGGAAAAACTTAAAAAACCCTACCTGGCCCATCCAAGGTGGCACGGCACTCGTCGGTGAACAGGACTGTCTGAAAATTTGTCTTCATGTAAGTCTGGGCCCACTGCAGCCGTTTCTGCTTGTTCGCGTTGTTCAGGGGTGGCCGAATGGAGGGTTTCCGCACAACTGCAAGCCTCTGGAGGATCCTGCACCTCGTCGTTCGTGGGACTTCACTGGCACCAGCAGCGTCGAATATTTGTTTGCTCGTCTTTAGTGGCATGCTTGCAGCCGCCCTCTTGATTCGATTTGTTTGTCTTGCAGAAACCTTCCTTGTCGTGCCTTTGTCTGCACGAACGCGCGTTTGCTCCGAATCAGCGACGAATTTCTTCAAAGTTCGATGGTCGCGCTTAAGCTTTCGTGCAATATCGAATGTCTGCATACCTTGTCCAAGGCATCGAACGATTTCACGCTTCTCGACAGCAGAGAGATCCTTTTTCCTCCCCATGGTTGAACGAAATGGCCGAACGCTTAAAAACGCGGAACTTAAATAGACTTGTTAATTACTACAATTGCGCTCACCTGGCAGACTACCATGGACTGTACCATGACTGAGGGTGATTTCAGTACTTGAAAAACAAAAAATGTAATCTTTATGACACTTAAATACATTTTGCATAATAATTTGGAACACGGGACCGTGTTCCAAATTATTATGCAAAGGATATTTATCTCAGATTTTCCTAAATAGCTTCCTTGAAATGTTACCCGGCTTTTGAGCTCTCCTGCCGGGCGTGGGTTTGCGTCAGCGCCCGGTAACATTATGGAAGCTAAAAGAAAGAAAAAAGAAACAAATCTAAGTGCGATTGCTGGTGTCTAAATACATTTTGCATAATAATTTGGAACACGGGACCGTGTTCCAAATTATTATGCAAGTGATATTTATCTCAGATTTTCCTAAATAGCTTTACTCGTCGTGTCCACCGGAGGGAGGCAACTCCCCGCCGCAGCTGCAGAGGCAGCTTTGAACAGTCATCCCGGCCTAGTGGAGGTCTGCGCAGGGGGGGTCTTCCTTGAAATGTTACCCGGCTTTTGAGCTCTCCTGTCCGGCGTGGGTTTGCGTCAGCGGCCGGTGTCATTTACTCGTCGTGCCGACCGGAGGGAGGCCACTCCCCGCCGCAGCTGAACAGTCATCCCGGCCTAGTGGAGGTCTGCGCAGGGGGGGTCTTCCTTGAAATGTTACCCGGCTTTTGAGCTCTCCTGCCGGGCGTGGGTTTGCGTCAGCGCCCGGTAACATTATGGAAGCTAAAAGAAAGAAAAAAGAAACAAATCTAAGAGCAAGTGCTGGTGTATTTACTCGTCGTGTCCACCGGAGGGAGGCAACTCCCCGCCGCAGCTGCAGAGGCAGCTTTGAAAAGTCATCCCGGCCTAGTGGAGGTCTGCGCAGGGGGGGTCTTCCTTGAAATGTTACCCGGCTTTTGAGCTCTCCTGTCCGGCGTGGGTTTGCGTCAGCGGCCGGTGTCATTTACTCGTCGTGCCGACCGGAGGGAGGCCACTCCCCGCCGCAGCTGAACAGTCATCCCGGCCTAGTGGAGGTCTGCGCAGGGGGGGTCTTCCTTGAAATGTTACCCGGCTTTTGAGCTCTCCTGCCGGGCGTGGGTTTGCGTCAGCGCCCGGTAACATTATGGAAGCTAAAAGAAAGAAAAAAGAAACAAATCTAAGTGCGATTGCTGGTGTCTAAATACATTTTGCATAATAATTTGGAACACGGGACCGTGTTCCAAATTATTATGCAAGTGATATTTATCTCAGATTTTCCTAAATAGCTTTACTCGTCGTGCCGACCGGAGGGAGGCCACTCCCCGCCGCAGCTGAACAGTCATCCCGGCCTAGTGGAGGTCTGCGCAGGGGGGGTCTTCCTTGAAATGTTACCCGGCTTTTGAGCTCTCCTGTCCGGCGTGGGTTTGCGTCAGCGGCCGGTGTCATTTACTCGTCGTGCCGACCGGAGGGAGGCCACTCCCCGCCACAGCTGAACAGTCATCCCGGCCTAGTGGAGGTCTGCGCAGGGGGGGTCTTCCTTGAAATGTTACCCGGCTTTTGAGCTCTCCTGTCCGGCGTGGGTTTGCGTCAGCGGCCGGTGTCATTTACTCGTCGTGCCGACCGGAGGGAGGCCACTCCCCGCCACAGCTGAACAGTCATCCCGGCCTAGTGGAGGTCTGCGCAGGGGGGGTCTTCCTTGAAATGTTACCCGGCTTTTGAGCTCTCCTGTCCGGCGTGGGTTTGCGTCAGCGGCCGGTGTCATTTACTCGTCGTGTCCACCGGAGGGAGGCCACTCCCCGCCGCAGCTGCAGCGGCAGCTTTGAAACGTCATCCCGGCCCCCTGGAACTGTGCGCGGGGGGGGCGATGCGTCCCGTGCGAGGTACCAGGTCGCGCTGCGCCGTCTGCCTGGCCGCTTTGGGCCCGCTGGAAGTCTATTAAAGCTCCGCGATCTCCGCCTCGGTGCTTAAAAAGCGTCCATCCGCTCTCCTGGAGCTTCTTTCGGTCATCTCGTCCGCGTGCACGGCCTGCCGGTGGCACCGGCTGGAGCTCCGCAAAAAGCTCCATTTCTGTTAAAAATGCTTAGCCGCCTCCCTGGAAGCCTAATCGGGCATAAAAAGCTAGGCGGAACGGCCCCAAAGCTCCACACGGAAGTCCCAAAAAAGCTCCATGATTGGTCAATAATGCTTAGCCGCCTCCCTGGAAGCCTAATCGGGCATAAAAAGCTAGGCGGAACGGCCCCAAAGCTCCACACGGAAGTCCCAAAAAAGCTCCATGATTGGTCAATAATGCTTAGCCGCCTCCCTGGAAGCCTAATCGGGCATAAAAAGCTAGGCGGAACGGCCCCAAAGCTCCACACGGAAGTCCCAAAAAAGCTCCATGATTGGTCAATAATGCTTAGCCGCCTCCCTGGAAGCCTAATCGGGCATAAAAAGCTAGGCGGAACGGCCCCAAAGCTCCACACGGAAGTCCCAAAAAAGCTCCATGATTGGTCAATAATGCTTAGCCGCCTCCCTGGAAGCCTAATCGGGCATAAAAAGCTAGGCGGAACGGCCCCAAAGCTCCACACGGAAGTCCCAAAAAAGCTCCATGATTGGTCAATAATGCTTAGCCGCCTCCCTGGAAGCCTAATCGGGCATAAAAAGCTAGGCGGAACGGCCCCAAAGCTCCACACGGAAGTCCCAAAAAAGCTCCATGATTGGTCAATAATGCTTAGCCGCCTCCCTGGAAGCCTA
>NW_026872346.1:0-25220 GCF_033458585.1 Syngnathus typhle | reverse complement strand
CATGTTTTCAAGCTGTAAAAAGACGATTTTGTGCATAATTTCTCGCAACTTCTGCCGCTTCTGGTCCGACATTTTGTTTTCTAGGGAGCGGTTAGTTTCTCGTGTAAGTCTGCAATACATTGATAACGGCAAAGCGCTTCGTAATTAAATGCATGCTCTCTCACCCGTCCCTGGCTCTTCTGCGCCTGCGCACCAGCAGAGCTTGTTTCCGGTTGGCGGATACGAAGGCATATGAAGGCAAAACTTATAGTGTTGTCTTTTTTATTGCAAAAATGTGTCGGGCAAGTAAAAATCCACTCCAAAAAAATTCGGGCAAGTAAAATTTTGTTTCGGGCAAGTAAAATTTTCTCCAACTTGCCCGAGGGCAACTTGGGCAAAAAATAAGCTTCGAGCCCTGTGCTCCCTGCTCCCGGAAAGAGGAAGCAAGCAACAATGAACTGGATTTCAAAATAAAGTCGCGTCTAATGTCCGAGGTCAAACACGGCGATATAAATCGATGTTTACCTTTAGCATCGATGCCAATAAATCGTAGAGCATTATATGGATTAATCGATGTGTATCGATGTATCGTTACACCCCTACTCAACGACCGTCTGCAGCTGGAGGTGAGCAAGCTGAGGGAGGAAACTCCACACAGGTAGGGCCAGAGGTGGAATCGAACCAGCACCCACCTAACTGTGAGGCGGACGTGCTACCCAGTGCCCCACCGAGCCGCCCTTAGGATCCATCCGTTGCATAGTTTCTTTGAACCATTGCAAAGAGTGAGTTGTTTTTTTTTATGTGTATTTACAAAGGAACCTTTATTTGACTTTGAAGAAACCTCTATGCAGTTTCTTTGATAAGTGCAATCAGGCATTGGTGTAATGCATGACACTGAGTCTTTCCTGGATGAGCAGAAGCAAGCTCGAGACGGCGACCCCAGAAAACATTCCTCAAGGTGCAAACAACGCCCTCTCCCAGGAGGTGGAAGATCTCCGCAAGCTCAACGACCTTCTGGGCATTTACGTCGACAACGCCCGTTCCCGGGAAGTGGGGAACGCCGGCTTGCTTTTGCGCATCACTGAATCCGAAACAGAGGTGTCCCGGCAGCTGACGGGCCTGAAGGCCGTTTTCGAGACGGAGCTGGCGGATGCCCGTGCGACTCTGGACTCTGAGGCCAAAGAGCGTGCACGTCTGGAGCTGGAGGTGAGCAAGCTGAGGGAGGAAATCAAGGAGCTGAAAGCAAGGTGAGGCCCGGCCATTTTATCAAAAATATGCCAACAACAAAATGGATGCTGGATATTAGTGCTGACATAATTGCTTTGCTGCTGGGGCCACACCCCAAGGAAAATCCTCCTCGTGACTAATTGCAGCTCAACATTGGACTTCCAGTTAACCATCCCATAGTCCAGGGGCGGGCAAACTTTTTGACTTGCGGGCCGAATTGGGTTCTAAATTTTGACCGGGGGGCCGAACCAGGAGCAGATGGATGTAGTGTTTGTGTGTAAAGGTCATATAAATGACATGTAAAGGTCATTGCATAAAAGCTTTTTACTTTTAGCATGGATTTTTTGAAAACAAATGCATTTATTAACAGCATTAAAAAAATATCTCACCAAAAAACTACTATCAGTGATTCTTATTAAATACGACATTGTTATGATGTATAACATTTTCCATCACTTCAGCGCCTGCAGGTCAGATTTATGAAATATGTTTATCTAATGAGGCAACATCACATCCAACGGCAAACATTCTGACCAAATACATCATCTTGAAGAATCAGTGAAAGAATACATCTAAATAAAGAAATCAATAGTATTGTTGGTTTCCCTTTTTTGCCAGTGCATCATAGTCTGGAGTAAAATTTGTTGTGGTAATTCTTAGGATAGAGCCGAGGTGTCGGTCCGTTAACCTAGATCTGTGACCGGCTTTGTTGACGTTCATGTGGCTGAACGTCACGTCGCGTACGTCGAGCCAAATTGGCCACTCTCTTTTAAACACTCGGCACTGTGTCCACCTTGCTTTTTCTTGGGCGACTCATTTTAATAGAAGGATTCCAGGGGAAGGTTTGTGGGTGGCTTTAGCGTAAAACTGTATCTGAAAACTCAGCACGCGAATTACGAGAATATTGACGTCACAGCCTACACTCAAAATTCGGCACTGATAGATGAAATGACTACGTACTACTGAGTACGCACATGTACTTGTGAGTGTGCACCGAGCTTTCTGACGGCTCCCGGGAGTAAATGCGCGGGCGGGCGGGCGCTTTCCCATCTACTGGGGAAACATAGTAATTGTAGGGAAAATGACCCCCCCAAACATTTATAATACACTTTATTCAGGTTTGGCGGACCGGATTAAACGGCCCCGTGGGCCGGATGTGGCCCGCGGGCCGTAGTTTGCCCATGTCTGCCATAGTCGCATATCAACATAAATAGCACATTTGACTGCGTCCATCCATTTTCCATATTCCCAGTTTATTACACGATTATCATCACTATCGCTTATTTTTAATTCATGAGAATAAAGCTGAGTCATTCTCACGTCTCACGTAGGAGTTGCGCAAGGTCAAACGCCGGCACGAGTCTCGCATGGTGGAGTTTGAAAACGCCCCCCAGGAAGATTATGAAAGTAAACTGCCCGAAGCCTTGATGAAGATGCAAAGCCAGCATGAACTTCAAATTAAACTCTACCTTCAAAAAGAGGTAACCATTTATCATTTGGACCTTAGAATCTGTCTCAGCTGCAAAAGTTTAAAAAGTCTGTGTTGACACTAGCTTGCAGCCCGTGATGCAAAAGTGAAAGATCTGGACGAGGCTCTGTCTCCAAAGAGGGGACACCATGCGTAGCCTCCTCAGGGAGAAAGACCGAGAAATGGCCGACATGTGGGAGCGGATGCACCAGCAGCTGGATGAGTATCAGGAGCTAATGGAGTTGGAAAACGCCCCCCAGGAAGATTATGTAAGCAAACGGATGAATTCTGCAGCAAACTTGAATACGATGGGAGCAGAAGATCCAATCTGGAGCTTCACCTGCCAGTTCCCCAAATTCTGATCCTAATAGTTGAAATTGATCTCAACAGGTTAGTCGTTACTGGAAAATGTGCAAATTTCGTAAGATGTTCCCCTGTGACACATCCACTGACCTCATCAACTGTATTGCGGAGTCTGACATATTTGCCGTACGAGTCCACCTCATCCAGAGTGACCTGCTGCTCATCCACAGTGACCTGCTGCTCATCCACAGTGACCTGCTGGGCGATTTTAGGACGAGGCACATTGCATCCGCCCGAGCTCAAACCCTCGCTGTCCTTCGGACGTTTCCTCTTTTTGCTGGCCGACATGGTTTGGCGTACCCTGGGGACAAACGTGGAGACATTAATTGCTATGAGAGCAAACGTTGTGGTATGTTCTAAAGCTGTAAAAAGACCTCTCCTCCTTGTTCTGGGTCCGCTCCCTCTCTGTAGACAGAGCCTCCTCCAGATCTTTCACTTTTTGGCCGGCTCCCAACTCCACCATGCGAGACTCGTGCTGGCTTTGGACCATGCGCAAGTCCTACGTGAGACGTGAGAATGACTCAGCTTTATTTTCATTAATTAAATAAGCGATAGTGATGGTAATTACCGACCGCGGAATGCAGCTTCTTTTCAAACTCCAGCTCATCTTTAAGGATTTGAATGTGATGCGACTTCCTGAGCAAAAACAGTATTAAACCCTCGACGCAGTCAAATGCGCTATTTATATTGATGTGCGACTATGGGATGGTTAACTGAAAGTCCAATTGAGCTGCAATTAGTCACGAGGAGGATTTTCCTTGGGGTGTGGCCCCAGCAGCAAAGCAATTATGTCAGCACTAATATCCACTATCCATTTTGTTGTTGGCATATTTTTGATAAAATGGCCGGGCGGGCCTCACCTTGCTTCCAGCTCGTCAAAATCAATCTTCAGCTTGGACAACTTCACCTGCAGACGTTCACGCTCTGTGGCCTCTGAGTCCAGAGCCGCACGGGCTTTCGCCAGATTGGATTCTTTCTTCGTGTCCCTGTGATGACAGATATACACATAAACTGAGAATATGGAAAATTTCGGGCAGTCGGAGGAATCAGCGTGAACAAACAAATACATACAGCCGAGTTAAAAAAACACCAGAACAATCAAGTCAAGTCAAGTTTATTTGTATAGCCCTAAATCACAAGCAGTCTCAAAGGGCTTCACATAGACAGAAATTGACAATTATTCTCAAAGCATCCCCTGATCTTAAGCTCCCAAAAGGGCAAGGAAAAACTTAAAAACCCCTACCAGGGGAAAATGAGAAACCTTGAGAAGGGACCACAGATGGAAGGATCCCCCTTTCAGGATCACCAGGTTGAAATGGATGCAGAGAGGGCACAAATGGTACAACATGAAAATCAATTAAATAAAAAGTGGATGTCCATGTCATAGCAGAGGGCTGCCGAAGGAGCCCTCAATTGTCCTGGCAGTGTCTTCGAGGAGGTTGAGCTGCAGTTCCCCCATCCTGAATTGGCCCACGAGAATCCAGATAGCCGCTGTCAGCATGGGTGCCACCTAACCACCTCCCCGGCCGGGGAGGGGGGAGGGAGGGGGTGGAGAGGGAGAGAAAACAAACTCCAGCCGAATCGGCCACTACAGGTTAGTTAAAGGCCATGTCATAGAAATGTGTCTTTAAACGTGTCTTAAATGTTTCTACTGAGGTAGCAGTCCTAATATCCATTGGTAGGGCATTCCAAAGCTCTGGAGCCCGAATAGAAAATGCTCTAGAGCCTGCAGACATTTTCTTGGCCCTCGGTGTCGCTAAAAGGGTAGCGTTTTGCGAACGAAGGTTACGAGACGGAACATAAGGAACAACTAGGTCGACGAGATATGAAGGCGCTAAGCCATGCAGCGATTTATAGGTTAGTAGAAGAACCTTGAAGTCACATCTTAAATGGACCGGGAGCCAATGTAAGTTGGCTAGTATTATCACCATGACAATTGCGAACACACAGAAAGAAAATAAATAACTGGAACATCACTCAAACACCGGTTATCCCATCGTGAGTCCCACATATGGGATGGTTAACTGAAAGTCCAATTGAGCTGCAATTAGTCACGAGGAGGATTTTCCTTGGGGTGTGGCCCCAGCAGCAAAGCAATTGTGTCAGCACTAATATCCACTATCCATTTTGTTGTTGGCATATTTTTGATAAAATGGCCGGGCGGGCCTCACCTTGCTTCCAGCTCGTCAAAATCAATCTTCAGCTTGGACAACTTCACCTGCAGACGTTCACGCTCTGTGGCCTCTGAGTCCAGAGCCGCACGGGCTTTCGCCAGATCGGATTCTTTCTTCGTGTCCCTGAGATGACAGATATACACATAAACTGAGAATATGGAAAATTTCGGGCAGTCGGAGAAATCAGCGTGAACAAACAAATACATACAGCCGAGTTAAAAAAACACCAGAACAATCACCATGACAATTGCGAACACACAGAAAGAAAATAAATAACTGGAACATCACTCAAACACCGGTGATCCCAACATCACCACAACAAATTCAATGTCGGTCACACCCTGAACGTATTTCTTTTCCTGGGCCGCGATGTGACTTTTGACACAAATACCTACGCCGCCACCACGTTTTGTAGCCAAGTCAGGACAGTTTGTGTAAGAATCACTTCGGTTCCTGCAAAACATCGTGTAGCCTTCCAAGCAAGCACGTCCATCGGCCACTGATCCTTGGAGGTGTGTCTCTGTGAAGCACAAAACATCAGCGAAAAGCAGTTCGTGATGAGACACGATATCTTGCACGTGACAAGACAGCCCTTCGGTGTTATGATGGACGACAACCAGGTGACTTGCCCGATCTACCGACGGCATCACGTGAAGGAGGGGCATGACGCTCTCCAAAGAATCCTCTGCCATCTCAGCAAGAGCAGCAGTGATTTGTGGATTTGCATGAAGCCTTCTCTCATCCATATGCAGAATATGCAGACCACTGAGCGAAGTCACTCTACTCAGAGCTACGTACCCCATGCCGTGTTCGAAAACACCTTTCAGCGAAACTGCAGCCTGTGACGTTGTCATGCCTTGTACCTTGTGGATCGTGCAGGCAAAAGCAAGCTTGATGGGAAACTGTCGGCGCGTCACTCCAGCCTTGTTCAGCTTCTCCTCCAGTCTGTCAATGTACACGGGGTTAGCAGCACGCGCTGTGTTACTCACATGATCGAGTTCCAAGCCAAGTTTCTGGACACGGGCTTCATTTGGATAGTTCACCAATTTGACAACTTTTGCAAACATCCCGTTGCACAGACCTGATTGAACATCAACGTTCCGTGTGATCATAACACGAGCACCCAAGGCAACTTTGATTGAGTCCGGGAGCTCATTCTTAGCGCTTTGCACAGGGGAAGCTTGCCTTGCCATTCTGCCAGTTCCTTTGTCTTTCTTGTAGTCATCCGCGTCAATCTGCACAATGTCCTTATGAAACAGTTCCAGCATTGCAGAGTTATGGCCATCCACCTGTTTATTGGTGGCAAAAACATGCAGAATATGCTTTGGACACATTTCTGGGGAAGTGTACCTCGTGGCAAGGAGAGCTCTGTCCATTTCCGACAGTTCATCTGACTTTTCTTTGACGCGGAGTCGGTTCAGCAGTTCGGCAAAGGCGACATCGTCTTTCTGCCTCATGATGGCGGTGAGCGTGATCTTTTTGAAGTCGTCACGCCAGTGGTCCAGCCGCGTAGGATCGTACACGCACAGAGGTTTGGACTGTCTCACGGGAGGGAGCTGAAAGAAATCTCCAACAGCAAGAACAGACATGCCACCGAAAGGTAAATTAATTCCTTTGATTTGTTTCAACCTGGCATTCACGTAGGCAAAGAGGTCTTTCAACACCATGGAAATCTCATCGATGATGAGTATTTCGGCGATGGACAGCTCGGCTCTGACTTCGTCCAGTTTATTGCCCAGCCCGTGGTACGGGGATTTGAGACTTCTCGGCAGTTTGAGTAGACAATGCAACGTTGCCCCGGAAATGTTGAACGCCGCCGTGCCAGTGAAAGCTGCGAGAACAACCGTTTGCTTGGAAATGTCGGCCTCCTCAGCCAGTCGTGGTAGTCTCTGCAGTATTTTGGTAGCCTCTGCGTGGATACACTTGATCAGATGCGATTTGCCGGTCCCGGCGCCACCGTTGATGTGGTAGAAGAACTGCTCAATGGGCTTTGAGCTACACACACGTTTTATGCACCAATCTCTGACCTTGTAGAAGACGGACGCTTGCTTTTGGTTCAGGTTACGATACATGTCGCGTAACACTGCGGGATCGATGGCTGCAGCCTCTGTCACGATGGACATTTGCGTTGTTTTGGACCTGACGTTATAGTCCGGGACATTTTCCTCCACGTTGTCGTTCGGTTCATCTCTCGCGTTCATTTCCTCAACGCATTCGAGTCTTTGCAACTCACTCTCGGGAGCCAGGTGGCACCATTCGTTTATGACGAGCCCACTCTCCTCCACCTCTTGGATGGCGTTGTCAATGTCTCGACTGTATTTCTCATACCTTTCTCTGTTCCTTCTGACAATTTGGCACACGCGCTCCACAGAGTCGTTAAACGGTAACTGTACACAGGCGTTATCATGAAACAACTGATAGGAAGGACAGCGTTCAGATTTTAATTGGCAATCAGCACGATGAGGCAGGTACAGCTTGAGCAAGGAGCAGTAATATTCCTCCGGATTCTTTTGTTCAGAGTATTTGCAGTATTTGATGACCGCATGTTTTTCTGTTCTTTTCTGGACAAAGCCCATGTCGTTCAGCAGAGGCAAAACATTCTTACCTTTGGCTTGTTTGCCATAAACAATTCTGCACATTGATGCAAAATCAGCCAAGCACATGACTTCAAATTCCTCTGTTTGAGGTCTGGATTTGTATTTTTCCGGCAGGCCAGTCATCCACACTTCATGAGATTCCTGCGTTTTGCCCTCAAGGAGCGAGAGAGGATAACTCATTTTCAGCGCATTGTCACTCGTTTGTACAAATACCACCACCATGCGGGAGGACTGTTTCATATGCAAGCCGCACGCACGTGCGACGCATTCCTGAGCACTCACTTCTCTTTTCTTGGAATACGCTTGCATAATTTGCTTCATTTCATCGCTCTCGTTGACATTTGCGCAGCGGGAGTTTTCAATGACCGATTTCAGGTATTGGCTCAGACCGTGTTCAGCCTTGCTGATGTAGCTGCAGATGTATGCGATGCAAGAGTAGGCATTCAGGATGTATTGGATGTCCAGGTTTCCATCCCAGGCAAGAAGCAAATGGCGGTTGTAGTTGTTGACCCAGCAGTCTTTCGGTTCTCGCTTAAGCACGACAGAACTCGACGAGGCCGTCATGCGCAAACAGTTCATGTACTCGTCACCGGTGAGCTTACGTTTAGCCAGTAGCTGAGGCAAAGTCAGGGATGCCGTTTCAGGCTCATTCAGCAGATTTAGCACGGGAACAAGCTTGGCATTCGACGCCAACCGATCGTCATTGCGTTGATCTCGATTGTCGTCGTCGACGGGCGCAGGTCTGACGATCATTGTTTCATCGCACGGTTGTTTGGGGAATCCAAAGCGGCAATTTGCACCTTGGTGTTTGACGCACGATTTGGAGTGACTTTTGCTGTGCATCTGAACCTCTGTGACCTTTTTGTACAATTCCGGTTCCTTCTGCGGGTCCGTTAGCTCGGCCGAGATGTAGCGAGACACAAAATGACGGATGGCTCCATCCGTGGCTTCCTCAAATACAGGGGCACCTCGAACCCATATGAGGCAATGAATGTGAGGACTTCCTCTGTGTTGAAACTCCAGTCGGTAAAAGTAGTCGACGACCTCACCAATCGGTTGCGCCGGAGAGAGGATCAAATCTCTGAACAGAGCTTCCACACGCTTGTCAAACATGCGCAACGTTGTCACAGGATTGCTGCGTAGGATCTCACACTTGGTAGCCCAGTCAAGTTGGGCGAAATTCACTACTTCACCTTGTTGCGCTTTGATGGCGGTGATGACCTCTTCCCAACGCATTTCGGCAGCAGAAAATGTGCAAAAGAACGTGGGTGTGCCCAGCTGCCGGATCATAGCATTTAGATCTTTGGTGGTTTTCTCCCAATAGATTGTTCGCAACAGCAAGTGCAGGCATTTTACCATCTTTGAGGTGACTATAGCAAGTGTGACATATCCACTCCAGTTTTCTTTCAGCTGGTACGCTGCACGAGGCCTGACATTCATCATCACAGATATGGACAAATTGTCCCGTGAGACAACTTGCAACAACATGTCTGTTTTTCTTATAAAATCTACGTTGACAAGCGCGTACTTGGTTCGGAAGCAATGCTCTGTGGCAAACAGTGCAGACAAATGTGGGGCCATTCTTAATTTGGGCTTTGAATACCTCAACAGCTTTCATGAGCACACAGTCATTTCGCTCCCTACATAGTCGGTTTATGACTTAGTATTTTTTCAAAAGCGTACTTACTCTGCGCATTGTTTTGGTCTTCAGTGAATCAGATTTTTTTGCCATTATGCGCCTCATGATTTCCTGATGTTTTAATCGGAATTCAGGGTTGTTTAAATAACGGCGTGTCATGTAAGAGCGCTGCCTGTTTCGAACCCAACATCGTCACGGTAACGTTCTGTGATGTAAGCGCGTCGTCTCATCGTAAAACACTCATCTGTCCTACAACGACGTGAGAAACGGGAAAGGTTTTTCTTCTTAAACTCATGATCCGTCTGACAACGTTGTGTAAAATAGGACTTTTGTTTGGCACAAAAACGCTTGTCCTGTTGATAACGGGTTCTAATATAACCCAATTTCCTTTGTCTTACCTCTGCAATTTGACTGTACTGTTCCCTCTCTTTAGAGTTTTTCATCATTCTCTTTAGTTCCTGTTTTTTACGTCTCACTTCCAATTTTCCTTTTAACTTTTCTTGTGCTTTTATTTGTCGTAGGAACTTTTCTCTATGAGATTTTGGAATTTTTGTCACATTTGCCAGCTGTTTACCTGTAGTGAAAACCACTCCACTGTCGTTATCGGTAAATTCTTGGTGGTGACGTTCACCTGAACACCGTCTAGTGTCGCTCGTCTCAACACATGAGACAATCTCAGCAACAGGTCTTCTTGCGGCAACACTGATTTGCGTCATCCACTGCTTCTGTGTCAGCGTTTTCTCTCGTGTGTCTGTCTGTGCATTAAAACTGAGAGATGAATAGAATTCAAGTCGACGTTGCAATGTGATCAACTGCAATTTTCAAAACCGCAAAGGCTGCAATTTGAAAAAGAAAATGTGCGTATATTTATTTATTGAATGACTACCATTTCAGTCAAACTTTTTTCTAAATTGTATTTGAGGTAGTGCCCTTTTTTTGTATTGAAGTTAATGTATCGCTTGTGTTTGGTAAATATGTAGAAAGAGAACCTTAAAAAAAATGGCAGATTAAGTCAAAAACAACAATGACATATGTATCGTTGGCTGTTTTTGCTTCGTTTCAGTTTACTTTGGGGTTGAAGAAGGATGACGTGCACCTGCATCAACAACCTCCACCCGAAGACCACGACGAGTTGGCCACCTGAAAGTCAATTTGGTCTGAGATATTTATTTGTTATTGTTACGACATTGTCTTGAAGTCTGTTCCATGTTTTTGTCAATAAATGTCTGACAGTAAAGCCCATAAGTGGCCTTACGATATTTCAGTTTTGCAAATATATATATATATATATATACGATGTCTTTGAATCTCAGAAAAAGAGATTTCTGTAGTTCAATCTAATAAGTGAAATTCTCAAAAGACACCTGCCAAAGTGTTATAAATCAAGCAGTTCAATTCACAAGTAAGCAAATAGTTTTATTCATGTTTTAAAAATACATTCCGTTTAAAAAATAAATATAATTATCATGCCTTCAAGTATAAAAACAATAATATGTACCGTTTTTTTCCGTGTATAGTGCGCAAAATTTTACTAATTTATTGTCCTAAAATCCGGGGTGCGCATTATACATGGGTACAAAAAAAAAAAAAAAAAATTTTTTTTTTTTTTTAAGTCCCAATGATCGTCACACACGCAGGGAGGCAATGGGTCCCATTTTTATAGTCTTTGGTATGGTCTTAACTAGGCTGGATGTAATTTTTTTGTTGGCGTTGATTTCTCCGACTGCCCGTAAACGCACCACCGCGCTTCGTGCGCGCACGGGACAGCAAACGAGCAGGTGATCGAGCAAGCGTCTGATACGAGAGCATTGCGGTCGCATGGAGCGTGTTTGAAGTGAACAGCAGAGAAGAAAGGCAAAGTGTTGTGAAATAAAATGCACAGAACGGATGCGCAAGACACGTCAGCTATATAAAGAGCGAGAGTTGTTTTCTTCCTATTAGTTTCAATTCACAGTTTAATTAGCAGTTTCAATCAGCAAATAACAAAATGCGTATTACAGGTAATATTTTATTTCACAACACTTTGCCTTGTTCCTTTGGTCTCTGCTGTTCATCCTAAAACACAAAGGCGCTCTTTAAGCAATGCGACAGTGAGCGCCCGGCGCGCTGCACCAAATTAAGCTCCCTGCGCAGTGCGCACTGAGGTCCACTTAAATTTTAGAAAGTACATCAGGACTTTAAAAATATCTTCTAAATTTCAGCGACGGCTCTGTCACAATAATCGACCAGCCCGGTGCAGTTGGGCGGTCGGCGGCGCGCTACTGTTGAGCGTTCTCTCGCACGCTCTCTCTCTCGCTCTCTCTCGCTCTCGCACACACGCAAACCGGATATCATACGGAGGCCGCCATTACAGATGCGCAGAACGGATGAGCAAGACACGTCAGCTATATAAAGAGCGAGAGTTCAGTTCTCTACCTAAATCCGTATTACAGGTAATATTTTATTTCACAACACTTTGCCTTGTTCCTTTCTTCTCTGCTGTTCACTTCAAACACGCTCCATGCGCACGGAGCGCGGTGGTGCGTTTACGCGCAGTCGGAGAAATCAACGCCAACAAAAAAAATTACATCCAGCCTAGTTAAGACCATACCAAAGACTATAAAAATGGGACCCATTGCCTCCCTGCGTGTGGGACGATCATTGGGACTTAAAATAAAAAAAATAAAAAATAAATAAATTTTTTTTTTAAAAAAATTCATAAAAATTGGGTGCGTATTATACATGGGTACAAGCTTTTTTCCAGCATCAGCATGCCATTTTTAGGGGTGCGTACTATACATGGGGGCGCACTATACACGGAAAAAAACGGTAATAAATATCTTCTTTAAATAATTCATACGACTGTTTGCAATAAATAAGGTCTTAGATTCACAATGGCTTTTTTGAATGAGCAATAAATAAGTTATCTACAGAATAAAAAATTTAAAAAACTCAGTGCGTCATGCAAAAACAAATACATCATCAATCCGTCAGTGGGTTACGACACGTCAGTGCAGATCCAACAACTTAATTCACTTCATGTTTTGCCCAACATTTCCGACGGGCTTCAGTGGCGGACGTGACTACCGCAATAAACTAAACATGGCGAAGACCTTGGCATGTTTTCCCCTTCGCCGTTCTTTGCGCCTCAGCGCCCTCTCGCCGTCAACAATGAAGATGTAGAGCTTCCGCAGGATGTTGTGCGCCGTCATCTTTCTGTGGAAAGCATCGGGGTGGTACAGTGACCTCAATAGGCTCTCTTCCTCATTGCTACTCAGGCCTGTGACCTCTTCTGGTTTTTTCATCTGCCGGACAAGAGTAAGCAACACAATGTCAAAATAGGTATTATAGTAACAGCAAAATTCATTTCCTATCCTTAAATTGTCACACTGGCCAACCTTTTGTTTGATATTGTAGAGCAGGAGTTCAGAGTAGTGTTTGGCTTCAGACAGAATTTTACTGCCGGGATATTCCTTCTCCACGTGCTTGAGAAGAATTATGTAAGTGGACAGACCTTGGGCCAGCCTGTGCAGGCAAGCCTCCTGGAAAAAAGAATATTTAGGTCAGTTAAAAAACAAATATCTATTCAACCTACGCATAAAAGTCAAGCCGATGCTAGCAAACAATTATGGAAAGTGTCAGTGTCTGTATTTTCTCCCACCTCTGGTGGTTTTCCATTTCTGGTTCTTACCTTGCTAAAGTTGGAGCTGGGGCAGTTTGCTGGAAACTGAGGTGCTTTGTAGTGCTCCAGTAAATGAAAGTTGACATTGTTTTGGAATTCATCATCAAATTGATATTGAAATTAGTCACAAGTCAGATATGTTTTACAGCCAGGAGAAGACAATGAAGGTGCTTTCTGAATTTCCACTTACAGCTTTCTGGTGTTCTTTAGCGGTACCCAGAACCGAGTCCCAAACATGAGCAGAGGTCAGCAGGTCAGAGGGCGCCGTTTCCTCCTCACTTGAGGTGTCGCTTGATGGCAAGACGGTGGTCGCTTCTGTCAACGGAGCGCCATTGGCTCGCAGTACTAGAAAAGCCACCAAGCCCACCGCGAGAATTTGCGTGTCTAATGCGGAAGCAGAAGAAAATCATGAATGAATGGCAAAAGAGGAAGAAAATTCAGGAAACATTCATCACTGACTTACACATGTTGGGCATGTTGCGTCGAGATTACTCTTGCCTTGACCGCCTGCTCTCGTGGAACATGTCTTGACTTCTCATTGCACAGCCGTTATATATTCTACTGACCGCAGGGATTTCCGAATACCTTCCGGTTTCAATTATATACTGATGAAACCGATATTACACTCTTTTCTTTTTTTGTGCATACAGCAGAATGTAATTACACAGAATGAAAAAAGACGAATTCAATCATTTTTGAAGAACAATTTTATTTCAATTATTTCAATTAAATTTCACAACAGGTCGGAGCAGATTTTATTAAAAAAAAGCCCATTTAATTGTATTGTTATACAATATTTTTATAATGTGACCATGTCAAAAGTCAAAGTCTGCTTTATTGTCAATCCCTTCATATGTCAAGACACACAAGAAACCGAAATTCCATTTCCTCTATCCCACGGTGGAAGTGGAATTTCCATCATCATCTTCCAAACGTGCGCCAGTGGCTTTGCTCATCCTTATTTCCTGGAAGAAAAACGGACGTCAAAAGAGAAATATTGCTTCTTGTCGCTTGAAAGATGTGTCACCTCTCCGTTGGCGTTGATCAAGGTAAAGTGGACCTGGCCTACGGGTCCCCAGTTGGACTGTGTCTCCCAGACTAGATCAGAGGGAGGATTGTGGTTTCGGCCACCGTCAGCCGCCCAGATCTGATGCATGTAAAGGTCATTGAAATATTGAGCACCTTGTATCTGAGATCTTCCAGATAAGATTGATTACCGTGACACTCTCGTGGGCCTTCAGGATGAATTCTGCGGCAAACTTGAATACGATGGGAGCAGAAGATCCAATCTGGAGCTTCACCTGCCAGTTCCCCAAATTCTGATCCTAATAGTTGAAATTGATCTCAACAGGTTAGTCGTTACTGGAAAATGTGCAAATTTCGTAAGATGTTCCCCTGTGACACATCCACTGACCTCATCAACTGTATTGCGGAGTCTGACATATTTGCCGTACGAGTCCACCTCATCCAGAGTGACCTGCTGCTCATCCACAGTGACCTGCTGCTCATCCACAGTGACCTGCTGGGCGATTTTAGGACGAGGCACATTGCATCCGCCCGAGCTCAAACCCTCGCTGTCCTTCGGACGTTTCCTCTTTTTGCTGGCCGACATGGTTTGGCGTACCCTGGGGACAAACGTGGAGACATTAATTGCTATGAGAGCAAACGTTGTGGTATGTTCTAAAGCTGTAAAAAGACCTCTCCTCCTTGTTCTGGGTCCGCTCCCTCTCTGTAGACAGAGCCTCCTCCAGATCTTTCACTTTTTGGCCGGCTTCCAACTCCACCATGCGAGACTCGTGCTGGCTTTGGACCATGCGCAAGTCCTACGTGAGACGTGAGAATGACTCAGCTTTATTTTCATTAATTAAATAAGCGATAGTGATGGTAATTACCGACCGCGGAATGCAGCTTCTTTTCAAACTCCAGCTCATCTTTAAGGATTTGAATGTGATGCGACTTCCTGAGCAAAAACAGTATTAAACCCTCGACGCAGTCAAATGCGCTATTTATATTGATGTGCGACTATGGGATGGTTAACTGAAAGTCCAATTGAGCTGCAATTAGTCACGAGGAGGATTTTCCTTGGGGTGTGGCCCCAGCAGCAAAGCAATTATGTCAGCACTAATATCCACTATCCATTTTGTTGTTGGCATATTTTTGATAAAATGGCCGGGCGGGCCTCACCTTGCTTCCAGCTCGTCAAAATCAATCTTCAGCTTGGACAACTTCACCTGCAGACGTTCACGCTCTGTGGCCTCTGAGTCCAGAGCCGCACGGGCTTTCGCCAGATTGGATTCTTTCTTCGTGTCCCTGTGATGACAGATATACACATAAACTGAGAATATGGAAAATTTCGGGCAGTCGGAGAAATCAGCGTGAACAAACAAATACATACAGCCGAGTAAAAAAAACACCAGAACAATCAAGTCAAGTCAAGTTTATTTGTATAGCCCTAAATCACAAGCAGTCTCAAAGGGCTTCACATAGACAGAAATTGACAATTATTCTCAAAGCATCCCCTGATCTTAAGCTCCCAAAAGGGCAAGGAAAAACTTAAAAACCCCTACCAGGGGAAAATGAGAAACCTTGAGAAGGGACCACAGATGGAAGGATCCCCCTTTCAGGATCACCAGGTTGAAATGGATGCAGAGAGGGCACAAATGGTACAACATGAAAATCAATTAAATAAAAAGTGGATGTCCATGTCATAGCAGAGGGCTGCCGAAGGAGCCCTCAATTGTCCTGGCAGTGTCTTCGAGGAGGTTGAGCTGCAGTTCCCCCATCCTGAATTGGCCCACGAGAATCCAGATAGCCGCTGTCAGCATGGGTGCCACCTAACCACCTCCCCGGCCGGGGAGGGGGGAGGGAGGGGGTGGAGAGGGAGAGAAAACAAACTCCAGCCGAATCGGCCACTACAGGTTAGTTAAAGGCCATGTCATAGAAATGTGTCTTTAAACGTGTCTTAAATGTTTCTACTGAGGTAGCAGTCCTAATATCCATTGGTAGGGCATTCCAAAGCTCTGGAGCCCGAATAGAAAATGCTCTAGAGCCTGCAGACATTTTCTTGGCCCTCGGTGTCGCTAAAAGGGTAGCGTTTTGCGAACAAAGGTTACGAGACGGAACATAAGGAACAACTAGGTCGACGAGATATGAAGGCGCTAAGCCATGCAGCGATTTATAGGTTAGTAGAAGAACCTTGAAGTCACATCTTAAATGGACCGGGAGCCAATGTAAGTTGGCTAGTATTATCACCATGACAAATGCGAACACACAGAAAGAAAATAAATAACTGGAACATCACTCAAACACCGGTGATCCCATCGTGAGTCCCACATATGGGATGGTTAACTGAAAGTCCAATTGAGCTGCAAATAGTCACGAGGAGGATTTTCCTTGGGGTGTGGCCCCAGCAGCAAAGCAATTGTGTCAGCACTAATATCCACTATCCATTTTGTTGTTGGCATATTTTTGATAAAATGGCCGGGCGGGCCTCACCTTGCTTCCAGCTCGTCAAAATCAATCTTCAGCTTGGACAACTTCACCTGCAGACGTTCACGCTCTGTGGCCTCTGAGTCCAGAGCCGCACGGGCTTTCGCCAGATCGGATTCTTTCTTCGTGCAGGGCTCGAAACTAACGATTGCCCGATTGCCCGGGGCAAGTAGCGATGGCAGACGGGCAAGTAGAATTTTTTCCTCACTTGCCCGAACTTGCCCTGCCATAATACCATGTTTTCAAGCTGTAAAAAGACGATTTTGTGCATAATTTCTCGCAACTTCTGCCGCTTCTGGTCCGACATTTTGTTTTCTAGGGAGCGGTTAGTTTCTCGTGTAAGTCTGCAATACATTGATAACGGCAAAGCGCTTCGTAATTAAATGCATGCTCTCTCACCCGTCCCTGGCTCTTCTGCGCCTGCGCACCAGCAGAGCTTGTTTCCGGTTGGCGGATACGAAGGCATATGAAGGCAAAACTTATAGTGTTGTCTTTTTTATTGCAAAAATGTGTCGGGCAAGTAAAAATCCACTCCAAAAAAATTCGGGCAAGTAAAATTTTGTTTCGGGCAAGTAAAAGTTTCTCCAACTTGCCCGAGGGCAACTTGGGCAAAAAATAAGCTTCGAGCCCTGTGCTCCCTGCTCCCGGAAAGAGGAAGCAAGCAACAATGAACTGGATTTCAAAATAAAGTCGCGTCTAATGTCCGAGGTCAAACACGGCGATATAAATCGATGTTTACCTTTAGCATCGATGCCAATACATCGTAGAGCATTATATGGATTAATCGATGTGTATCGATGTATCGTTACACCCCTACTCAACGACCGTCTGCAGCTGGAGGTGAGCAAGCTGAGGGAGGAAACTCCACACAGGTAGGGCCAGAGGTGGAATCGAACCAGCACCCACCTAACTGTGAGGCGGACGTGCTACCCAGTGCCCCACCCAGCCGCCCTTAGGATCCATCCGTTGCATAGTTTCTTTGAACCATTGCAAAGAGTGAGTTGTTTTTTTTTATGTGTATTTACAAAGGAACCTTTGTTTGACTTTGAAGAAACCTCTATGCAGTTTCTTTGATAAGTGCAATCAGGCATTGGTGTAATGCATGACACTGAGTCTTTCCTGGATCAGCAGAAGCAAGCTCGAGATGGCGACCCCAGAAAACATTCCTCAAGGTGCAAACAACGCCCTCTCCCAGGAGGTGGAAGATCTCCGCAAGCTCAACGACCTTCTGGGCATTTACGTCGACAACGCCCGTTCCCGGGAAGTGGGGAACGCCGGCTTGCTTTTGCGCATCACTGAATCCGAAACAGAGGTGTCCCGGCAGCTGACGGGCCTGAAGGCCGTTTTCGAGACGGAGCTGGCCGATGCCCGTGCGACTCTGGACTCTGAGGCCAAAGAGCGTGCACGTCTGGAGCTGGAGGTGAGCAAGCTGAGGGAGGAAATCAAGGAGCTGAAAGCAAGGTGAGGCCCGGCCATTTTATCAAAAATATGCCAACAACAAAATGGATGCTGGATATTAGTGCTGACATAATTGCTTTGCTGCTGGGGCCACACCCCAAGGAAAATCCTCCTCGTGACTAATTGCAGCTCAACATTGGACTTCCAGTTAACCATCCCATAGTCCAGGGGCGGGCAAACTTTTTGACTTGCGGGCCGAATTGGGTTCTAAATTTTGACCGGGGGGCCGAACCAGGAGCAGATGGATGTAGTGTTTGTGTGTAAAGGTCATATAAATGACATGTAAAGGTCATTGCATAAAAGCTTTTTACTTTTAGCATGGATTTTTTGAAAACAAATGCATTTATTAACAGCATTAAAAAATATTTCACCAAAAAACTACTATCAGCGATTCTTATTAAATACGACATTGTTATGATGTATAACATTTTCCATCACTTCAGCGCCTGCAGGTCAGATTTATGAAATATGTTTATCTAATGAGGCAACATCACATCCAACGGCAAACATTCTGACCAAATACATCATCTTGAAGAATCAGTGAAAGAATACATCTAAGTAAAGAAATCAATAGTATTGTTGGTTTCCCTTTTTTGCCAGTTTATCATAGTCTGGGGTAAAATTTGTTGTGGTAATTCTTAGGATAGGGCCGAGGTGTCGGTCCGTTAACCTAGATCTGTGACCGGCTTTGTTGACGTTCACGTGGCTGAACGTCACGTCGCGTACGTCGAGCCAAATTGGCCACTCTCTTTTAAACACTCGGCACTGTGTCCACCTTGCTTTTTCTTGGGCGACTCATTTTAATAGAAGGATTCCAGGGGAAGGTTTGTGGGTGGCTTTAGCGTAAAACTGTATCTGAATACTCAGCACGCGAATTACGAGAATATTGACGTCACAGCCTACACTCAAAATTCGGCACTGATAGATGAAATGACTACGTACTACTGAGTACGCACATGTACTTGTGAGTGTGCACCGAGCTTTCTGACGGCTCCCGGGAGTAAATGCGCGGGCGGGCGGGCGCTTTCCCATCTACTGGGGAAACATAGTAATTGTAGGGAAAATGACCCCCCCAAACATTTATAATACACTTTATTCAGGTTTGGCGGGCCGGATTAAACGGCCCCGTGGGCCGGATGTGGCCCGCGGGCCGTAGTTTGCCCATGTCTGCCATAGTCGCATATCAACATAAATAGCACATTTGACTGCGTCCATCCATTTTCCATATTCCCAGTTTATTACACGATTATCATCACTATCGCTTATTTTTAATTCATGAGAATAAAGCTGAGTCATTCTCACGTCTCACGTAGGAGTTGCGCAAGGTCAAACGCCGGCACGAGTCTCGCATGGTGGATTTTGAAAACGCCCCCCAGGAAGATTATGAAAGTAAACTGCCCGAAGCCTTGATGAAGATGCAAAGCCAGCATGAACTTCAAATTAAACTCTACCTTCAAAAAGAGGTAACCATTTATCATTTGGACCTTAGAATCTGTCTCAGCTGCAAAAGTTTAAAAAGTCTGTGTTGACACTAGCTTGCAGCCCGTGATGCAAAAGTGAAAGATCTGGACGAGGCTCTGTCTCCAAAGAGGGGACACCATGCGTAGCCTCCTCAGGGAGAAAGACCGAGAAATGGCCGACATGTGGGAGCGGATGCACCAGCAGCTGGATGAGTATCAGGAGCTAATGGAGTTGGAAAACGCCCCCCAGGAAGATTATGTAAGCAAACTGCCCGACGCCTTGATGAAGATGAGAAGCCAGCATGAACTTCAAATTAAACTCTACCTTCAAAAAGAGGTAACCATTTATCATTTGGACCTTAGAATCTGTCTCAGCTGCAAAAGTTTAAAAAGTCTGTTGACACTAGCTTGCAGCCCGTGATGCAAAAGTGAAAGATCTGGAGGAGGCTCTGTCTCCAAAGAGGGGACACCATGCGTAGCCTCCTCGGGGAGAAAGACCGAGAAATGGCCGACATGCGGGAGCGGATGCACCAGCAGCTGGATGAGTATCAGGAGCTAATGGAGTTGGAGAACGCCCCCCCAGGAAGATTATGAAAGCAAACTGCCCGACGCCTTGATAAAGATGGGAAGCCGGCATGAACTTCAAATTAAACTCTACATTCAAAAAGAGGTAACCATTTATCATTTGGACCTTAGAATCTGTCTCATCTGCAAAAGTCTAAAAAGTCTGTGTTGACACTAGCTTGCAGCCCGTGATGCAAAAGTGAAAGATCTGGAGGAGGCTCTGTCTCCAAAGAGGGGACACCATGCGTAGCCTCCTCGGGGAGAAAGACCGAGAAATGGCCGACATGCGGGAGCGGATGAACCAGCAGCTGGATGAGTATCAGGAGCTAATGGAGTTGGAAAACGCCCTCCAGGAAGATTATGAAAGCAAACTGCCCGACGCCTTGATGACGATGCGAAGCCAGCATGAACTTCAAATTAAACTCTACCTTCAAAAAGAGATAACCATTTATCATTTGGACCTTAGAATCTGTCTCAGCTGCAAAAGTTTAAAAAGTCTGTTGACACTAGCTTGCAGCCCGTGATGCAAAAGTGAAAGATCTGGAGGAGGCTCTGTCTCCAAAGAGGGGACACCATGCGTAGCCTCCTCGGGGAGAAAGACCGAGAAATGGCCGACATGCGGGAGCGGATGCACCAGCAGCTGGATGAGTATCAGGACCTAATGGAGTTGGAAAACGCCCCCAGGAAGATTATGAAAGCAAACTGCCCGACCCCTTGATGAAGATGCGAAGCCAGCATGAACTTCAAATTAAACTCTACCTTCAAAAAGAGATAACCATTTATCATTTGGACCATAGAATCTGTCTCAGCTGCAAAAGTCTAAAAAGTATGTGTTGACACTAGCTTGCAGCCCGTGATGCAAAAGTGAAAGATCTGGAGGGGGCTCTGTCTCCAAAGAGGGGACACCATGTGTAGCCTCCTCGGGGAGAAAGACCGAGAAATGGCCGACATGCGGGAGCGGATGCACCAGCAGCTGGATGAATATCAGGAGCTCATGGAGTTAGAAAACGCCCCCCAGGACAATTATGAAAGCAAACTGCCCGACGCCTTGATGAAGATGCAAAGCCAGCATGAACTTCAAATTAAACTCTACATTCAAAAAGAGGTAACCATTTATCATTTGGACCTTAGAATCTGTCTCATCTGCAAAAGTCTAAAAAGTCTGTGTTGACACTAGCTTGCAGCCCGTGATGTAAAAGTGAAAGATCTGGAGGAGGCTCTGTCTCCAAAGAGGGGACACCATGCGTAGCCTCCTCGGGGAGAAAGACCGAGAAATGGCCGACATGCGGGAGCGGATGCACCAGCAGCTGGATGAGTATCAGGAGCTAATGGAGTTAGAAAACGCCCCCCAGGACGATTATGAAAGCAAACTGCCCGACGCCTTGATGAAGATGCAAAGCCAGCATGAACTTCAAATTAAACTCTACATTCAAAAAGAGGTAACCATTTATCATTTGGACCTTAGAATCTGTCTCATCTGCAAAAGTCTAAAAAGTCTGTGTTGACACTAGCTTGCAGCCCGTGATGCAAAAGTGAAAGATTTGGAGGAGGCTCTGTCTCCAAAGAGGGGACACCATGCGTAGCCTCCTCGGGGAGAAAGACCGAGAAACGGCCGACATGCGGGAGCGGATGCACCAGCAGCTAGATGAGTATCAGGAGCTAATGGAGTTGGAAAACGCCCTCTAGTACAATTATGAAAGCAAACTGCCCGACGCCTTGACGAAGATGCGAAGCCAGCATGAACTTCAAATTAAACTCTACATTCAAAAAGAGGTAACCATTTATCATTTGGACCTTAGAATCTGTCTCAGCTGCAAAAGTCTAAAAATCTGTGTTGACACTAGCTTGCAGCCCGTGATGCAAAAGTGAAAGATCCGGAGGAGGCTCTGTCTCCAAAAAGGGTACACCATGCGTAGCCTCCTCGGGGAGAAAGACCGAGAAATGGCCGACATGCGGGAGCGGATGAACCAGCAGCTGGATGAGTATCAGGAGCTAATGTAGTTGGAAAACGCCCTCCAGGCAGATTATGTAAGCAAACTGCCCGACGCCTTGATGAAGATGCGAAGCCAGCATGAACTTCAAATTAAACTCTACCTTCAAAAAGAGGTAACCATTTATCATTTGGACCTTAGAATCTGTCTCAGCCGCAAAAGTTTAAAAAGTCTGTGTTGACACTAGCTTGCAGCCCGTGATGCAAAAGTGAAAGATCTGGAGGAGGCTCTGTCTCCAAAGAGGGGACACCATGTGTAGCATCCTCGGGGAGAAAGACCGAGAAATGGCCGACATGCGGGAGCGGATGCACCAGCAGCTGGAGGAGTATCAGGAGCTAATGGAGTTGGAAAACGCCCCCCAGGAAGATTATGAACGCAAACTGCCCGACGCCTTGATGAAGATGCGAAGCCAGCATGAACTTCAAATTAAACTCTACATTCAAAAAGAGATAACCATTTATCATTTGGACCTTAGAATCTGTCTCAGCTGCAAAAGTCTAAAAAGTCTGTGTTGACACTAGCTTGCAGCCCGTGATGCAAAAGTGAAAGATCTGGAGGAGGCTCTGTCTCCAAAGAGGGGACACCATGTGTAGCATCCTCGGGGAGAAAGACAGAGAAATGGCCGACATGCGGGAGCGGATGCACCAGCAGCTGGAGGAGTATCAGGAGCTAATGGAGTTGGAAAACGCCCCCCAGGAAGATTATGAACGCAAACTGCCCGACGCCTTGATGAAGTTGCGAAGCCAGCATGAACTTCAAATTAAACTCTACATTCAAAAAGAGATAACCATTTATCATTTGGACCTCAGGATCTGTCTCATCTGCAAAAGTCTTAAAAAGTCTGTGTTGACACTAGCTTGCAGCCCGTGATGCAAAAGTGAAAGATCTGGAGGAGGGTCTGTCTCCAAAGAGGGAACACCATGCGTAGCCTCCTCGGGGAGAAAGACCGAGAAATGGCCGACATGCGGGAGCGGATGCACCAGCAGCTGGATGAGTATCAGGAGCTAATTGAGTTGGAAAACGCCCCCCAGGAAGTTTATGAAAGCAAACTGCCCGACGCCTTGATTAAGATGCGAAGCCAGCATGAACTTCAAATTAAACTCTACATTCAAAAAGAGGGAACCATTTATCATTTGGACCTCAGAATCTGTCTCAGCTGCAAAAGCTTAAAACGTCTGTGTTGACACTAGCTTGCAGCCCGTGATGCAAAATTGAAGGATCTGGAGGAGGCTCTGTCTCCAAAGAGGGGACACCATGTGTAGCCCCCTCGGGGAGAAAGACCGAGAAATGGCCGACATGCGGGAGCGGATGCACCAGCAGCTGGATGAGTATCAGGAGCTAATGGAGTTGGAAAACGCCCCCCAGGAAGATTATGAAAGCAAACTGCCCGACGCCTTGATGAAGATGGGAAGCCGGCATGAACTTCAAATTAAACTCTACATTCAAAAAGAGGTAACCATTTATCATTTTGACCTTAGAATCTGTCTCAGCTGCAAAAGTTTAAAAAGTCTGTGTTGACACCAGCTTGCAGCCCGTGATGCAAAAGTGAAAGATCTGGAGGAGGCTCTGTCTCCAAAGAGAGACCTCTTCGGGGAGAAAGACCGAGAAATGGTCGACATGAGGGAGCGGTTAGAGCAGAAGCTGGATAAGTATCAGGAGCTAATGGATTTCAAGCTAGCGTTGGATCTGGAGATAAGTGCCTACAGGACCTGGATGAGTATCAGGAGCTAATGGATGTCAAGCTAGCGCTGGATATGGAGATAATTGCCTACAGGTAGGTGCTTGACAGCGAGGAGGAGAGGTGTGTGTGGCTTACAAACATACCACAACTTTTCCTCTCATAGCAATTAATGTCTCCACGTTTGTCCGCACGGTACGCTCGACCACGTCGGCCAGCGGGAAGAGGAAGCGTCCCAACGACACGGACAGCGAGGCTTCGAGCTTCGCCGGAAGCGCTGTGACTCGTACTCCCATCACCCAGCAGGCCTCTGCTAGCGGGCAGGTCACCGTGGATGAGGTGGAGCAGGACGGCAAATATGTCCGACTCAGCAATAAAGGAGATGAGGTCTGTGGATGTGTCACAGTGGAACATCGCACATCTTACAAAATTTACACATTTTCCAGTAACGACTAACCTGTTGAGATCAATTTCAGCTGCACGGCACACGAGGAGCTCCAGCAGACCCGGATCCGACTGGAGTCCCTTTCGCACCCTAACCCTAACTCTAACAGGACGCCACTCAGAAGGGGAAGGAGTTCAGGACCCCAACAGCCTGGAGATCACAAACTCCGCCAGTGGCGAGCAGTGCTTGCATCCCACTACAGAGTCCCGGCACCATTCGTCACGGATGTAGACGCGCATTCCGCCTTCTCGCGATGTTCCCCCTCGTACAATGGCCCGGTCCGCCCGCTAGCCGCTCCAGATGTACAGCAGAGTCCGGAATGTTGACGGTCAACCAAGTCCCAGTGAACACGAGCACACAGCAGTTACGCACTGTCCGGTTCGTAGATCTCAGCAGGCGAATGTCAACCATGTTGTCACAACCGTGCCAGAGCACGGGCTGCCTGCACTTCCCTCGGCCACACCCATTTCGTTACCGTAATGTCTGTCACCTGGTTCCTCTTGTTACCCTGTGTATTTAAGCCCTGCCCGTGTATTTCTCCCTGTCGGTGTCTACTGTTGTGATCCGTCCCTGTCCGCGCCCAGTGTTCCTGTTGTTTGGTTTTCCACGGTCTGTCTGGAGGCTCACGGTCAGAATTTTATCCTTGTCCAAGTTTCCAAGTGTCCAAGTATCCAAGTGTCCAAGAAGACTTCTGTCTGTTTGCTGGCCGTGAGTCTCTATCCCGTTTGTGTCTTCGTTTCCCCACCTGACTCCCTTCCCACTCCCTTTCCCTTCAATAAATCCTAGTCCAAGCTGCATTTGGTCGCCCTGGCTCACCTCATTCCTGACAGAAGACACCGACCAACACAGCGACCAGCGCTTGGACCACCCTCTACCACCAGCTTCCGTTGCCAAAGCCAAAGCCAAAGTCAAGCCGAAGCCATGCCAAGCCACAGCCGGGCCACAGCCAAGCCACAGCCAAGCCCAAGCCAAGCCACAGCCCAAGCCACAGCCCAAGCCACAGCCCAAGCCATAGCCCAAGCCATAG
>NW_026872345.1:22500-26129 GCF_033458585.1 Syngnathus typhle | reverse complement strand
TTCTGGAGCTCGTGCCAACTTTGGCGAATATTTTCTAAGTGCCAACGGCTCTTGCGCCGTAATGTGTCCGCTTTGCCTGGTTCCCTCGGTCGGCCACAAATAGCGAAAAACCAGCCTCTCCTTCTGGAGCTCGCCTAAGTGCCAACGGCTCTTGCGCCGTAATGTGTCCGCTTTGCCTGGTTCCCTCGGTCGGCCACAAATAGCGAAAAACCAGCCTCTCCTTCTGGAGCTCGCCTAAGTGCCAACGGCTCTTGCGCCGTAATGTGTCCGCTTTGCCTGGTTCCCTCGGTCGGCCACAAACGGCGAAAAATCAGCCTCTCCTTCTGGAGCTCGCCTAAGTGCCAACGGCTCTTGCGCCGTAATGTGTCCGCTTTGCCTGGTTCCCTCGGTCGGCCACAAATAGCGAAAAATCAGCCTCTCCTTCTGGAGCTCGTGCCAACTTTGGCGAATATTTTCTAAGTGCCAACGGCTCTTGCGCCGTAAAGTGTCCGCTTTGTCTGGTTCCCTCGGTCGGCCACAAATAGCGAAAAATCAGCCTCTCCTTCTGGAGCTCGCGCAAGTGCCAACGGCTCTTGCGCCGTAAAGTGTCCGCTTTGTCTGGTTCCCTCGGTCGGCCACAAATAGCGAAAAATCAGCCTCTCCTTCTGGAGCTCGTGCCAACTTTGGCGAATATTTTCTAAGTGCCAACGGCTCTTGCGCCGTAAAGTGTCCGCTTTGTCTGGTTCCCTCGGTCGGCCACAAATAGCGAAAAATCAGCCTCTCCTTCTGGAGCTCGCGCAAGTGCCAACGGCTCTTGCGCCGTAAAGTGTCCGCTTTGTCTGGTTCCCTCGGTCGGCCACAAATAGCGAAAAATCAGCCTCTCCTTCTGGAGCTCGTGCCAACTTTGGCGAATATTTTCTAAGTGCCAACGGCTCTTGCGCCGTAATGTGTCCGCTTTGTCTGGTTCCCTCGGTCGGCCACAAATAGCGAAAAATCAGCCTCTCCTTCTGGAGCTCGCGCAAGTGCCAACGGCTCTTGCGCCGTAAAGTGTCCGCTTTGTCTGGTTCCCTCGGTCGGCCACAAATAGCGAAAAATCAGCCTCTCCTTCTGGAGCTCGTGCCAACTTTGGCGAATATTTTCTAAGTGCCAACGGCTCTTGCGCCGTAATGTGTCCGCTTTGTCTGGTTCCCTCGGTCGGCCACAAATAGCGAAAAATCAGCCTCTCCTTCTGGAGCTCGTGCCAACTTTGGCGAATATTTTCTAAGTGCCAACGGCTCTTGCGCCGTAAAGTGTCCGCTTTGCCTGGTTCCCTCGGTCGGCCACAAATAGCGAAAAATCAGCCTCTCCTTCTGGAGCTCGCGCCAACTTTGTCAAAAAATTTCTAAGTGCCAACGGCTCTTGCGCCGTAAAGTGTCCGCTTTGCCTGGTTCCCTCGGTCGGCCACAAATAGCGAAAAATCAGCCTCTCCTTCTGGAGCTCGCGCCAACTTTGTCGAAAAATTTCTAAGTGCCAACGGCTCTTGCGCCGTAAAGTGTCCGCTTTGTCTGGTTCCCTCGGTCGGCCGCAAATAGCGAAAAATCAGCCTCTCGCCCGTCAGGTACCAGGCGTTGGGGTACCAGGGGTAAGTGCAGTACCAGCTTTGGTCTGTTGGTGCGCCAGAGTACGATGAGTTGGTCCCCCTAGTCACTGTACTCATTACCTTTACCCCCAAATCGCAAAATATAGTCAGAACGAGTGTGGGGAACACAAGTTTTGGCCCCGAGAACCAGGCGGCTGGTGTCTCTAGCGATGTGTTCCCCCCCAAAAAGTGTTCACATGCTCGGACAGCGAACCTAGGAGCTACCGCAAAGCACTCTGGAAGTGCAAGAGCGAAAAATTTTCTAAGTACAAAAACTCTCGAAAATTTTCAAAGTGTCACAGTGCTCGAAAATTTTCAAAGTGCTACATGCTTTCCATCCAAGGAAGGAATAGTGGAGGACCGGCCGCCTCCTTAAACACAAGCCGGCGGAACGACGGGGAGGACCGGCCGCCTCCTTAAACACAGGCCGGTGGAACGTTTGGCAGAATTCTTCTCGTGGAGGACCGGCCGCCTCCTTAAACACAAGCCGGCGGAACGACGGGGAGGACCGGCCGCCTCCTTAAACACAGGCCGGTGGAACGTTTGGCAGAATTCTTCTCGTGGAGGACCGGCCGCCTCCTTAAACACAGGCCGGTGGGAACGGTTGGCAGAATTGCGTGACGGCCGCCTGCTCCCGGCGTCCGCACGTGAACGAACACCCCCTCCCGGGGACGGCCGTCTGCTCCCGACCGCCGTCCTTCACCCCCTCACCTTCCGGACCCCCGTCTGCTCCCGGCGGGCCTCCGAGTACCCCCACCTTCTCCCGAACTGACCGACAGGCAATGAGACCCGCCTTGGTAGGGCCCCCACCGGCCCCGGCTCGCGCCGGCGTTGGGTGGACGGTTCCTCCCCACTTGCGGGTCGCTCTCCACGGAGGACCGGTCGCCTCACTAAACATAGGCCGGGCGAAAATCTGCGAATGTTATACATCCAAGGAGGGAGGACCGGCCGCCTCCTTAAACCACCGGCCGGGCGAAAATATGCGAATGTTATACATCCAAGGAGGGAGGACCGGTCGCCTCACTAAACATAGGCCGGGCGAAAATCTGCGAATGTTATACATCCAAGGAGGGAGGACCGGCCGCCTCCTTAAACCACCGGCCGGGCGAAAATCTGCGAATGTTATACATCCAAGAAAGGAAGGAAGGAGGGAACCGGCCGCCTCCTTAAACACAGGCCGGGCGAAAATCTGCGAATCTTATCCATCCAAGGACGGAGGACCGGCCGCCTCCTTAAACACAGGCCGGTAGGAACGGTTGGCAGAATCGCGTGACGGCCGCCTGCTCCCGGCGTCCGCACGTGAACGAACACCCCCTCCCGGGGACGGCCGTCTGCTCCCGGCCGCCGTCCTTCACCCCCCTCAGCTTCCGGACCCCCGTCTGCTCCCGGCGGGCCTCCGAGTACCCTCCCCTTCTCCCGAACTGACCGACTGGCACTCATGACCCGCCTTGGTAGGGCCCCCACCGGCCCCGGCTCGCGCCGGCGTTGGGTGGACGGTTCCTCCCCACTTGCGGGTCGCACTCTAGCGCCTCGGCCGCCGCGAGAGCGTGCGCTACGCGCCGCCCCCGCAGGCCTTGGCGCGACCGAACGGCAGCGAGACCGAGACGCCCCGAATCCCCCACCTAGAGGAAATCAACGGAGGCCGAGCGCGCGATCCGATTGCGGCACGCCGCGTGGGTGTCCGCCGGCCGCGCCGGTCTACCGCGAATGCTGTTTCTCAAACCCTTGCCTAACCAGACGGCACCGCGGGATGTGTTGTCGCAACTCTGCTCGACTATCGGAATAGCCTTTCCCGACTACCGCGTTGCGGGAGGCGTCTTTCGTGCCGCCGGTGGCGTATGACCTTCCGCGAGAGGCGTGCGGGCTCGGGGGGGCCGCAACGACCGAGTCTGACTCGGACGGGGCGCAGCTTCCCTCCCGGTCGCAGCAATAAGCGCCGAACGCAGCGTTGGTCACCAGCCACCCCGGCGGGTTCGTCGGGAGCGCCGGTACCCTTCCGTAGCTAGTTGCCAGCTGGCCACAGCGGGCCGCA
>NW_026872345.1:0-12500 GCF_033458585.1 Syngnathus typhle | reverse complement strand
AGCGGGCGCGCGCAAGAGGCCAGTCCGGGGATGAGGCAGCATCCTCGGGCAGCAGGCGGGAGGAGGCAGCCTCCCCTTAGTATAACTTAGTCTCCGGAGAATGACAGCGGGCGCGCGCAAGAGGCCAGTCCGGGGATGAGGCAGCATCCTCGGGCAGCAGGCGGGAGGAGGCAGCCTCCCCTTAGTATAACTTAGTCTCCGGAGAATGACAGCGGGCGCGCGCAAGAGGCCAGTCCGGGGATGAGGCAGCATCCTCGGGCAGCAGGCGGGAGGAGGCAGCCTCCCCTTAGTATAACTTAGTCTCCGGAGAATGACAGCGGGCGCGCGCAAGAGGCCAGTCCGGGGATGAGGCAGCATCCTCGGGCAGCAGGCGGGAGGAGGCAGCCTCCCCTTAGTATAACTTAGTCTCCGGAGAATGACAGCGGGCGCGCGCAAGAGGCCAGTCCGGGGATGAGGCAGCATCCTCGGGCAGCAGGCGGGAGGAGGCAGCCTCCCCTTAGTATAACTTAGTCTCCGGAGAATGACAGCGGGCGCGCGCAAGAGGCCAGTCCGGGGATGAGGCAGCATCCTCGGGCAGCAGGCGGGAGGAGGCAGCCTCCCCTTAGTATAACTTAATCTCCGGAGAATGACAGCGGGCGCGCCTAAGAGGCTGGTCCGGGGACCAGGCACTCTCCCCGGACAACAAAGCACGTCCCCCTCCTGAGTGGACAAAAAAAATCCACTCCTGGTACCTAGAATTTTCTCCAGCGGCGGGCTGGGAGTCTAATCTTTCTCCTGGCCGAGAAAAGAGCACTCTCCCCGGACAACAAAGCACGTCCCCCTCCTGAGTGGACAAAAAAAATCCACTCCTGGTACCTAGAATTTTCTCCAGCGGCGGGCTGGGAGTCTAATCTTTCTCCTGGCCGAGAAAAGAGCACTCTCCCCGGACAACAAAGCACGTCCCCCTCCTGAGTGGACAAAAAAAATCCACTCCTGGTACCTAAGATTTTCTCCAGCGGCGGGCTGGGAGTCTAATCTTTCTCCTGGCCGAGAAAAGAGCACTTTCCCCCGGACAACAAAGCACGTCCCCCTCCTGAGTGGACAAAAAAAATCCACTCCTGGTACCTAGAATTTTCTCCAGCGGCGGGCTGGGAGTCTAATCTTTCTCCTGGCCGAGAAAAGAGCACTTTCCCCCGGACACCAAACCAGCCAACGTCCCCCTCCTGAGTGGACAAAAAAAATCCACTCCTGGTACCTAAAATTTTCTCCAGCGGCGGGCTTGGGACGAAAATCAATCTTCCTCCCGAAATTAAACCACTATTGGCGGACGCCAGCCCCAAGCGCCAGCCCCGACCGCCACCCCCCGACCGCCACAAGGCGACCGCCACAAGGCGACCGCCACAAGGCGACCGCCACCGGCCCCAAGCGCCAGCCCCGACCGCCACCCCCCGACCGCCACAAGGCGACCGCCACAAGGCGACCGCCACAAGGCGACCGCCACAAGGCGACCGCCACCGGCCCCAAGCGCCAGCCCCGACCGCCACCCCCCGACCGCCACAAGGCGACCGCCACAAGGCGACCGCCACAAGGCGACCGCCACAAGGCGACCGCCACAAGGCGACCGCCACTGGCCCCAAGCGCCAGCCCCGACCGCCACCCCCCGACCGCCACAAGGCGACCGCCACAAGGCGACCGCCACAAGGCGACCGCCACAAGGCGACCGCCACAAGGCGACCGCCACTGGCCCCAAGCGCCAGCCCCGACCGCCACCCCCCGACCGCCACAAGGCGACCGCCACAAGGCGACCGCCACAAGGCGACCGCCACCGGCCCCAAGCGCCAGCCCCGACCGCCACCCCCCGACCGCCACAAGGCGACCGCCACAAGGCGACCGCCACCGGCCCCAAGCGCCAGCCCCGACCGCCACCCCCCGACCGCCACCCCCCGACCGCCACAAGGCGACCGCCACAAGGCGACCGCCACAAGGCGACCGCCACAAGGCGACCGCCACAAGGCGACCGCCACTGGCCCCAAGCGCCAGCCCCGACCGCCACCCCCCGACCGCCACAAGGCGACCGCCACAAGGCGACCGCCACAAGGCGACCGCCACAAGGCGACCGCCACAAGGCGACCGCCACTGGCCCCAAGCGCCAGCCCCGACCGCCACCCCCCGACCGCCACAAGGCGACCGCCACAAGGCGACCGCCACAAGGCGACCGCCACCGGCCCCAAGCGCCAGCCCCGACCGCCACCCCCCGACCGCCACAAGGCGACCGCCACAAGGCGACCGCCACCGGCCCCAAGCGCCAGCCCCGACCGCCACCCCCCGACCGCCACAAGGCGACCGCCACAAGGCGACCGCCACAAGGCGACCGCCACAAGGCGACCGCCACAAGGCGACCGCCACTGGCCCCAAGCGCCAGCCCCGACCGCCACCCCCCGACCGCCACAAGGCGACCGCCACAAGGCGACCGCCACAAGGCGACCGCCACAAGGCGACCGCCACAAGGCGACCGCCACTGGCCCCAAGCGCCAGCCCCGACCGCCACCCCCCGACCGCCACAAGGCGACCGCCACAAGGCGACCGCCACCGGCCCCAAGCGCCAGCCCCGACCGCCACCCCCCGACCGCCACAAGGCGACCGCCACAAGGCGACCGCCACAAGGCGACCGCCACAAGGCGACCGCCACAAGGCGACCGCCACTGGCCCCAAGCGCCAGCCCCGACCGCCACCCCCCGACCGCCACAAGGCGACCGCCACAAGGCGACCGCCACAAGGCGACCGCCACCGGCCCCAAGCGCCAGCCCCGACCGCCACCCCCCGACCGCCACAAGGCGACCGCCACAAGGCGACCGCCACCGGCCCCAAGCGCCAGCCCCGACCGCCACCCCCCGACCGCCACCCCCCGACCGCCACAAGGCGACCGCCACAAGGCGACCGCCACAAGGCGACCGCCACAAGGCGACCGCCACAAGGCGACCGCCACTGGCCCCAAGCGCCAGCCCCGACCGCCACCCCCCGACCGCCACAAGGCGACCGCCACAAGGCGACCGCCACAAGGCGACCGCCACAAGGCGACCGCCACAAGGCGACCGCCACTGGCCCCAAGCGCCAGCCCCGACCGCCACCCCCCGACCGCCACAAGGCGACCGCCACAAGGCGACCGCCACAAGGCGACCGCCACCGGCCCCAAGCGCCAGCCCCGACCGCCACCCCCCGACCGCCACAAGGCGACCGCCACAAGGCGACCGCCACCGGCCCCAAGCGCCAGCCCCGACCGCCACCCCCCGACCGCCACAAGGCGACCGCCACAAGGCGACCGCCACAAGGCGACCGCCACAAGGCGACCGCCACAAGGCGACCGCCACTGGCCCCAAGCGCCAGCCCCGACCGCCACCCCCCGACCGCCACAAGGCGACCGCCACAAGGCGACCGCCACAAGGCGACCGCCACAAGGCGACCGCCACAAGGCGACCGCCACTGGCCCCAAGCGCCAGCCCCGACCGCCACCCCCCGACCGCCACAAGGCGACCGCCACAAGGCGACCGCCACCGGCCCCAAGCGCCAGCCCCGACCGCCACCCCCCGACCGCCACAAGGCGACCGCCACAAGGCGTTAGTGGCCGCGCCCGGTACTTTACTGGACCCTATTTGGCCCGCGGACCGGCCGGCGTCGCTTCCTTGAATGCTTAGCCGCCTTTCGAGCTGCCATGCCGGGCTTGAGTTAGTGGTTTGCGCCCGGTACTTTACTGGACCCTATTTGGCCCGCGGACCGGCCGGCGTCGCTTCCTTGAATGCTTAGCCGCCTTTCGAGCTGCCATGCCGGGCTTGAGTTAGTGGTTTGCGCCCGGTACTCTACGTTAAAAGTCAGGCGGAACGGCTCTGAAGCTCCAGACGGTGCTTCCTTGAATGCTTAGCCGCCTTTCGAGCTGCCATGCCGGGCTTGAGTTAGTGGTTTGCGCCCGGTACTCTACGTTAAAAGTCAGGCGGAACGGCTCTGAAGCTCCAGACGGTGCTTCCTTGAATGCTTAGCCGCCTTTCGAGCTGCCATGCCGGGCTTGAGTTAGTGGTTTGCGCCCGGTACTCTACGTTAAAAGTCAGGCGGAACGGCTCTGAAGCTCCAGACGGTGCTTCCTTGAATGCTTAGCCGCCTTTCGAGCTGCCATGCCGGGCTTGAGTTAGTGGTTTGCGCCCGGTACTCTACGTTAAAAGTCAGGCGGAACGGCTCTGAAGCTCCAGACGGTGCTTCCTTGAATGCTTAGCCGCCTTTCGAGCTGCCATGCCGGGCTTGAGTTAGTGGTTTGCGCCCGGTACTCTACGTTAAAAGTCAGGCGGAACGGCTCTGAAGCTCCAGACGGTGCTTCCTTGAATGCTTAGCCGCCTTTCGAGCTGCCATGCCGGGCTTGAGTTAGTGGTTTGCGCCCGGTACTCTACGTTAAAAGTCAGGCGGAACGGCTCTGAAGCTCCAGACGGTGCTTCCTTGAATGCTTAGCCGCCTTTCGAGCTGCCATGCCGGGCTTGAGTTAGTGGTTTGCGCCCGGTACTCTACGTTAAAAGTCAGGCGGAACGGCTCTGAAGCTCCAGACGGTGCTTCCTTGAATGCTTAGCCGCCTTTCGAGCTGCCATGCCGGGCTTGAGTTAGTGGTTTGCGCCCGGTACTCTACGTTAAAAGTCAGGCGGAACGGCTCTGAAGCTCCAGACGGTGCTTCCTTGAATGCTTAGCCGCCTTTCGAGCTGCCATGCCGGGCTTGAGTTAGTGGTTTGCGCCCGGTACTCTACGTTAAAAGTCAGGCGGAACGGCTCTGAAGCTCCAGACGGTGCTTCCTTGAATGCTTAGCCGCCTTTCGAGCTGCCATGCCGGGCTTGAGTTAGTGGTTTGCGCCCGGTACTCTACGTTAAAAGTCAGGCGGAACGGCTCTGAAGCTCCAGACGGTGCTTCCTTGAATGCTTAGCCGCCTTTCGAGCTGCCATGCCGGGCTTGAGTTAGTGGTTTGCGCCCGGTACTCTACGTTAAAAGTCAGGCGGAACGGCTCTGAAGCTCCAGACGGTGCTTCCTTGAATGCTTAGCCGCCTTTCGAGCTGCCATGCCGGGCTTGAGTTAGTGGTTTGCGCCCGGTACTCTACGTTAAAAGTCAGGCGGAACGGCTCTGAAGCTCCAGACGGTGCTTCCTTGAATGCTTAGCCGCCTTTCGAGCTCTCCTGCCCGGCGTGGGTTTCGCGTCCGCGCCCGGTACATTATGGAAGCCAAAAAAAAAAAAAATTCTAAGTGCGAGTGGGACCGGCCTGGGGGGCTTCCTTGAAAGCCCATCCGCCCTCCGAGCTCTCCCACCGGTCGTGGGTTGGCGTCCGCCACTGCTCAAAGCGAACTTCAAATTATCTGCTTAATAATGTGGAACACCATTCTTAAGTAGTTTTTCCTTAATTTGGGCTCAACTGGCCGGTAATGATCCCCGGTGTCTGAGATTGATCTCAGTGATCCAAAGAGCCCTGACACGTAATACCATCCATGAGTTTAATTGAAAAACAAAAAATGTAATCTTTATGACACATAAATACAATTTGCATAATAATTTGGAACACAGTGTAGACTTCCAGCGGACCGCGCGCGGCTCGGCTGACGGCGCAGCGCGATCTGGTACCGCTGCGCGGGACGAAACACGCCCCGTGCAGAGTTCCAGGCGGCCGGGAAGACATTTAAGCGCTGCCGCTGCAGCTGCGGCGGGGATTTGCCGTCCTCCGGTGGACACGACGAGTAAATACACCAGCAATCGCACTTACACCGTGTTCCAAATTATTATGCAAGTGACATTTATCTCAGATTTTCCTAAATAGTCGATGCAAAATGAGTCAGCATAATTTTCAAGTCATCAACCATTATTTTGATGAATTCTAATTTTATTGAACAAACCTCCGAATGATCACAGAATTTTTAAAAAATAAAAAACTTAAAATGCACTGTTCCACATTATTACGCACAACAGAGTTTTATAACATTTTATAGGTTTTTATGAACTGAAATGCCCATCTTAAGAATTTACAGCATTAGGAGGTCATATTTACTGAAATCAAAAGCTATTTCAAAGAAAAGACAAACAAGTTACATTTTAACATAGGACCCTTTATTTCAATAAAAAACAAAGTTACATTTTAACATAGGACCCTTTGTTCAACAGCAGCTTCACGATTCTTCCATCCACTGAACTTGTGAGTTTTTGTACAGTTTCTGGTTGAATTTCTTGGCAGGATCTAAGAATAGCCTGCCAGAGCTGCTCTTTGGAATTGAACTGCCTCCCACCTTCGTAGATTTTCTGCTTGACGATGCTCCACAAGTTTTCAATAGGATTGAGGTCAGGGGAGCATGGGGGCCACACCATCAGTTTCTCTCCCTTTATTCCCATAGATGCCAAAGACGTTGACGTATTTCTTGCAGCATGAGACGGTGCATTGTCATGCATGAAGATGATCTTTTGACGGAAAGCACGGTTCTTCCTGTTGTACCATGGACAGAAGTGTTGAGTCAGAAATTCCACGTAGTTAACAGACGTAATTTTGACGCCTTCAGGGACCCTAAAGGGGCCAAGCAGCTCTCTCCCCATGATTCCGGCCCAAAACATCACTCCGCCACCTCCCTGCTGACGCCGCAGCCTTGTTGGGCTATCGTGGCCGTCCACCAACCATCCACGACTCCATCCATCTGTAAAGTCAAGTCAAATCAAGTTTATTTGTATAGCCCTAAATCACAAGCAGTCTCAAAGGGCTTCACATAGACAGAAATTGACAATTATTCTCAAAGCATCCCCTGAGCTCTCAAAAGTGCAAGGAAAAACTTAAAAAACCCTACCTGGCCCATCCAAGGTGGCACGGCACTCGTCGGTGAACAGGACTGTCTGAAAATTTGTCTTCATGTAAGTCTGGGCCCACTGCAGCCGTTTCTGCTTGTTCGCGTTGTTCAGGGGTGGCCGAATGGAGGGTTTCCGCACAACTGCAAGCCTCTGGAGGATCCTGCACCTCGTCGTTCGTGGGACTTCACTGGCACCAGCAGCGTCGAATATTTGTTTGCTCGTCTTTAGTGGCATGCTTGCAGCCGCCCTCTTGATTCGATTTGTTTGTCTTGCAGAAACCTTCCTTGTCGTGCCTTTGTCTGCACGAACGCGCGTTTGCTCCGAATCAGCGACGAATTTCTTCAAAGTTCGATGGTCGCGCTTAAGCTTTCGTGCAATATCGAATGTCTGCATACCTTGTCCAAGGCATCGAACGATTTCACGCTTCTCGACAGCAGAGAGATCCTTTTTCCTCCCCATGGTTGAACGAAATGGCCGAACGCTTAAAAACGCGGAACTTAAATAGACTTGTTAATTACTACAATTGCGCTCACCTGGCAGACTACCATGGACTGTACCATGACTGAGGGTGATTTCAGTACTTGAAAAACAAAAAATGTAATCTTTATGACACTTAAATACATTTTGCATAATAATTTGGAACACGGGACCGTGTTCCAAATTATTATGCAAAGGATATTTATCTCAGATTTTCCTAAATAGCTTCCTTGAAATGTTACCCGGCTTTTGAGCTCTCCTGCCGGGCGTGGGTTTGCGTCAGCGCCCGGTAACATTATGGAAGCTAAAAGAAAGAAAAAAGAAACAAATCTAAGTGCGATTGCTGGTGTCTAAATACATTTTGCATAATAATTTGGAACACGGGACCGTGTTCCAAATTATTATGCAAGTGATATTTATCTCAGATTTTCCTAAATAGCTTTACTCGTCGTGCCGACCGGAGGGAGGCCACTCCCCGCCGCAGCTGAACAGTCATCCCGGCCTAGTGGAGGTCTGCGCAGGGGGGGTCTTCCTTGAAATGTTACCCGGCTTTTGAGCTCTCCTGCCGGGCGTGGGTTTGCGTCAGCGCCCGGTAACATTATGGAAGCTAAAAGAAAGAAAAAAGAAACAAATCTAAGAGCAAGTGCTGGTGTATTTACTCGTCGTGTCCACCGGAGGGAGGCAACTCCCCGCCGCAGCTGCAGAGGCAGCTTTGAAAAGTCATCCCGGCCTAGTGGAGGTCTGCGCAGGGGGGGTCTTCCTTGAAATGTTACCCGGCTTTTGAGCTCTCCTGTCCGGCGTGGGTTTGCGTCAGCGGCCGGTGTCATTTACTCGTCGTGCCGACCGGAGGGAGGCCACTCCCCGCCGCAGCTGAACAGTCATCCCGGCCTAGTGGAGGTCTGCGCAGGGGGGGTCTTCCTTGAAATGTTACCCGGCTTTTGAGCTCTCCTGCCGGGCGTGGGTTTGCGTCAGCGCCCGGTAACATTATGGAAGCTAAAAGAAAGAAAAAAGAAACAAATCTAAGTGCGATTGCTGGTGTCTAAATACATTTTGCATAATAATTTGGAACACGGGACCGTGTTCCAAATTATTATGCAAGTGATATTTATCTCAGATTTTCCTAAATAGCTTTACTCGTCGTGCCGACCGGAGGGAGGCCACTCCCCGCCGCAGCTGAACAGTCATCCCGGCCTAGTGGAGGTCTGCGCAGGGGGGGTCTTCCTTGAAATGTTACCCGGCTTTTGAGCTCTCCTGCCGGGCGTGGGTTTGCGTCAGCGCCCGGTAACATTATGGAAGCTAAAAGAAAGAAAAAAGAAACAAATCTAAGAGCAAGTGCTGGTGTATTTACTCGTCGTGTCCACCGGAGGGAGGCAACTCCCCGCCGCAGCTGCAGAGGCAGCTTTGAAAAGTCATCCCGGCCTAGTGGAGGTCTGCGCAGGGGGGGTCTTCCTTGAAATGTTACCCGGCTTTTGAGCTCTCCTGTCCGGCGTGGGTTTGCGTCAGCGGCCGGTGTCATTTACTCGTCGTGCCGACCGGAGGGAGGCCACTCCCCGCCGCAGCTGAACAGTCATCCCGGCCTAGTGGAGGTCTGCGCAGGGGGGGTCTTCCTTGAAATGTTACCCGGCTTTTGAGCTCTCCTGCCGGGCGTGGGTTTGCGTCAGCGCCCGGTAACATTATGGAAGCTAAAAGAAAGAAAAAAGAAACAAATCTAAGTGCGATTGCTGGTGTCTAAATACATTTTGCATAATAATTTGGAACACGGGACCGTGTTCCAAATTATTATGCAAGTGATATTTATCTCAGATTTTCCTAAATAGCTTTACTCGTCGTGCCGACCGGAGGGAGGCCACTCCCCGCCGCAGCTGAACAGTCATCCCGGCCTAGTGGAGGTCTGCGCAGGGGGGGTCTTCCTTGAAATGTTACCCGGCTTTTGAGCTCTCCTGCCGGGCGTGGGTTTGCGTCAGCGCCCGGTAACATTATGGAAGCTAAAAGAAAGAAAAAAGAAACAAATCTAAGAGCAAGTGCTGGTGTATTTACTCGTCGTGTCCACCGGAGGGAGGCAACTCCCCGCCGCAGCTGCAGAGGCAGCTTTGAAAAGTCATCCCGGCCTAGTGGAGGTCTGCGCAGGGGGGGTCTTCCTTGAAATGTTACCCGGCTTTTGAGCTCTCCTGTCCGGCGTGGGTTTGCGTCAGCGGCCGGTGTCATTTACTCGTCGTGCCGACCGGAGGGAGGCCACTCCCCGCCACAGCTGAACAGTCATCCCGGCCTAGTGGAGGTCTGCGCAGGGGGGGTCTTCCTTGAAATGTTACCCGGCTTTTGAGCTCTCCTGTCCGGCGTGGGTTTGCGTCAGCGGCCGGTGTCATTTACTCGTCGTGCCGACCGGAGGGAGGCCACTCCCCGCCACAGCTGAACAGTCATCCCGGCCTAGTGGAGGTCTGCGCAGGGGGGGTCTTCCTTGAAATGTTACCCGGCTTTTGAGCTCTCCTGTCCGGCGTGGGTTTGCGTCAGCGGCCGGTGTCATTTACTCGTCGTGCCGACCGGAGGGAGGCCACTCCCCGCCACAGCTGAACAGTCATCCCGGCCTAGTGGAGGTCTGCGCAGGGGGGGTCTTCCTTGAAATGTTACCCGGCTTTTGAGCTCTCCTGTCCGGCGTGGGTTTGCGTCAGCGGCCGGTGTCATTTACTCGTCGTGCCGACCGGAGGGAGGCCACTCCCCGCCACAGCTGAACAGTCATCCCGGCCTAGTGGAGGTCTGCGCAGGGGGGGTCTTCTTGAAATGTTACCCGGCTTTTGAGCTCTCCTGTCCGGCGTGGGTTTGCGTCAGCGGCCGGTGTCATTTACTCGTCGTGCCGACCGGAGGGAGGCCACTCCCCGCCACAGCTGAACAGTCATCCCGGCCTAGTGGAGGTCTGCGCAGGGGGGGTCTTCCTTGAAATGTTACCCGGCTTTTGAGCTCTCCTGTCCGGCGTGGGTTTGCGTCAGCGGCCGGTGTCATTTACTCGTCGTGCCGACCGGAGGAGGCCACTCCCCGCCACAGCTGAACAGTCATCCCGGCCTAGTGGAGGTCTGCGCAGGGGGGTCTTCCTTGAAATGTTACCCGGCTTTTGAGCTCTCCTGTCCGGCGTGGGTTTGCGTCAGCGGCCGGTGTCATTTACTCGTCGTGTCCACCGGAGGGAGGCCACTCCCCGCCGCAGCTGCAGCGGCAGCTTTGAAACGTCATCCCGGCCCCCTGGAACTGTGCGCGGGGGGGGGCGATGCGTCCCGTGCGAGGTACCAGGTCGCGCTGCGCCGTCTGCCTGGCCGCTTTGGGCCCGCTGGAAGTCTATTAAAGCTCCGCGATCTCCGCCTCGGTGCTTAAAAAGCGTCCATCCGCTCTCCTGGAGCTTCTTTCGGTCATCTCGTCCGCGTGCACGCCTGCCGTGGCACCGGCTGGAGCTCCGCAAAAAGCTCCATTTCTGTTAAAAATGCTTAGCCGCGTCCCTGGAAGCCCAATCGGGCGTAGAAAGTGAGGGGAAGGCCCCCAAAGCACCGGCTGGAAGTCCCCAAAAAAGCTCCATGATGGTCAATAATGCTTAGCCCGCTCCCTGGAAGCCTAATCGGGCATAAAAAGCTAGGCGGAACGGCCCCAAAGCTCCACACGGAAGTCCCAAAAAAGCTCCATGATTGGTCAATAATGCTTAGCCGCCTCCTGGAAGCCTAATCGGGCATAAAAAGCTAGGCGGAACGGCCCCAAAGCTCCACACGGAAGTCCCAAAAAAGCTCCATGATTGGTCAATAATGCTTAGCCGCCTCCCTGGAAGCCTAATCGGGCATAAAAAGCTAGGCGGAACGGCCCCAAAGCTCCACACGGAAGTCCCAAAAAAGCTCCATGATTGGTCAATAATGCTTAGCCGCCTCCCTGGAAGCCTAATCGGGCATAAAAAGCTAGGCGGAACGGCCCAAAGCTCCACACGGAAGTCCCAAAAAAGCTCCATGATTGGTCAATAATGCTTAGCCGCCTCCCTGGAAGCCTAATCGGGCATAAAAAGCTAGGCGGAACGGCCCCAAAGCTCCACACGGAAGTCCCAAAAAAGCTCCATGATTGGTCAATAATGCTTAGCCGCCTCCCTGGAAGCCTAATCGGGCATAAAAAGTTAGGCGGAACGGCCCCAAAGCTCCACACGGAAGTCCCAAAAAAGCTCCATGATTGGTCATAATGCTTAGCCGCCTCCCTGGAAGCCTAATCGGGCATAAAAAGCTAGGCGGAACGGCCCCAAAGCTCCACACGGAAGTCCCAAAAAAGCTCCATGATTGGTCAATAATGCTTAGCCGCCTCCCTGGAAGCCTAATCGGGCATAAAAAGTTAGGCGGAACGGCTCCAAAGCTCCACACGGAAGTCCCAAAAAAGCTCCATGATTGGTCAATAATGCTTAGCCGCCTCCCTGGAAGCCTAATCGGGCATAAAAAGTTAGGCGGAACGGCCCCAAAGCTCCACACGGAAGTCCAAAAAAGCTCCATGATTGGTCAATAATGCTTAGCCGCCTCCCTGGAAGCCTAATCGGGCATAAAAAGTTAGGCGGAACGGCCCCAAAGCTCCACACGGAAGTCCGAAAAAAGCTCAAAAATTTCTAAGTGCCAACGGCTCATTCGCCGTAATGTGTCCGCTCCGCGCTGGTTCCCCGGTCGGCCGCGAATAGCGCAAAATCAGCCTCACGGAAGTTCGAAAAAAGCTCAAAAATTTTCTAAGTGCCAACGGCTCATTCGCCGTAATGTGTCCGCTCCGCGCTGGTTCCCCGGTCGGCCGCGAATAGCGCAAAATCAGCCTCACGGAAGTTCGAAAAAAGCTCAAAAATTTTCTAAGTGCCAACGGCTCATTCGCCGTAATGTGTCCGCTCCGCGCTGGTTCCCCGGTCGGCCGCGAATAGCGCAAAAATCAGCCTAAGTGCAGTACCAACCTTGGCGTGTTGGTGCGCCAGAGTACGATGAGTTGGTCCCCCTAGTCACTGTACTCATTACCTTTACCCCTAATCGCAAAATATAGTCAGAACGTATATGCAGAAGACTATTTTTTTCTTTTTTAAAATTTTCTAAGTGCCAGCGGATGCTGGCACACGAACTGTCCGAGCTACGACGGTTCTCCGGTCGGACAGCGAGGGTGAAAAAGCGGTCCTAAAATCACCGAGGGCTGCCGCACAAGTTGTCCGAGTGGCGACGGTTCCCCGGTC
>NW_026872344.1:5000-26557 GCF_033458585.1 Syngnathus typhle | reverse complement strand
ATGCTTAGCCGCCTTTCGAGCTGCCATGCCGGGCTTGAGTTAGTGGTTTGCGCCCGGTACTCTACGTTAAAAGTCAGGCGGAACGGCTCTGAAGCTCCAGACGGTGCTTCCTTGAATGCTTAGCCGCCTTTCGAGCTGCCATGCCGGCTTGAGTTAGTGGTTTGCGCCCGGTACTCTACGTTAAAAGTCAGGCGGAACGGCTCCTGAAGCTCCAGACGGTGCTTCCTTGAATGCTTAGCCGCCTTTCGAGCTGCCATGCCGGGCTTGAGTTAGTGGTTTGCGCCCGGTACTCTACGTTAAAAGTCAGGCGGAACGCTCTGAAGCTCCAGACGGTGCTTCCTTGAATGCTTAGCCGCCTTTCGAGCTGCCATGCCGGGCTTGAGTTAGTGGTTTGCGCCCGGTACTCTACGTTAAAAGTCAGGCGGAACGGCTCTGAAGCTCCAGACGGTGCTTCCTTGAATGCTTAGCCGCCTTTCGAGCTGCCATGCCGGGCTTGAGTTAGTGGTTTGCGCCCGGTACTCTACGTTAAAAGTCAGGCGGAACGGCTCTGAAGCTCCAGACGGTGCTTCCTTGAATGCTTAGCCGCCTTTCGAGCTGCCATGCCGGGCTTGAGTTAGTGGTTTGCGCCCGGTACTCTACGTTAAAAGTCAGGCGGAACGGCTCTGAAGCTCCAGACGGTGCTTCCTTGAATGCTTAGCCGCCTTTCGAGCTGCCATGCCGGGCTTGAGTTAGTGGTTTGCGCCCGGTACTCTACGTTAAAAGTCAGGCGGAACGGCTCTGAAGCTCCAGACGGTGCTTCCTTGAATGCTTAGCCGCCTTTCGAGCTGCCATGCCGGGCTTGAGTTAGTGGTTTGCGCCCGGTACTCTACGTTAAAAGTCAGGCGGAACGGCTCTGAAGCTCCAGACGGTGCTTCCTTGAATGCTTAGCCGCCTTTCGAGCTGCCATGCCGGGCTTGAGTTAGTGGTTTGCGCCCGGTACTCTACGTTAAAAGTCAGGCGGAACGGCTCTGAAGCTCCAGACGGTGCTTCCTTGAATGCTTAGCCGCCTTTCGAGCTGCCATGCCGGGCTTGAGTTAGTGGTTTGCGCCCGGTACTCTACGTTAAAAGTCAGGCGGAACGGCTCTGAAGCTCCAGACGGTGCTTCCTTGAATGCTTAGCCGCCTTTCGAGCTGCCATGCCGGGCTTGAGTTAGTGGTTTGCGCCCGGTACTCTACGTTAAAAGTCAGGCGGAACGGCTCTGAAGCTCCAGACGGTGCTTCCTTGAATGCTTAGCCGCCTTTCGAGCTGCCATGCCGGGCTTGAGTTAGTGGTTTGCGCCCGGTACTCTACGTTAAAAGTCAGGCGGAACGGCTCTGAAGCTCCAGACGGTGCTTCCTTGAATGCTTAGCCGCCTTTCGAGCTGCCATGCCGGGCTTGAGTTAGTGGTTTGCGCCCGGTACTCTACGTTAAAAGTCAGGCGGAACGGCTCTGAAGCTCAGACGGTGCTTCCTTGAATGCTTAGCCGCCTTTCGAGCTGCCATGCCGGGCTTGAGTTAGTGGTTTGCGCCCGGTACTCTACGTTAAAAGTCAGGCGGCTCTGAAGCTCCAGACGGTGCTTCCTTGAATGCTTAGCCGCCTTTCGAGCTGCCATGCCGGGCTTGAGTTAGTGGTTTGCGCCCGGTACTCTACGTTAAAAGTCAGGCGGAACGGCTCTGAAGCTCCAGACGGTGCTTCCTTGAATGCTTAGCCGCCTTTCGAGCTGCCATGCCGGGCTTGAGTTAGTGGTTTGCGCCCGGTACTCTACGTTAAAAGTCAGGCGGAACGGCTCTGAAGCTCCAGACGGTGCTTCCTTGAATGCTTAGCCGCCTTTCGAGCTGCCATGCCGGGCTTGAGTTAGTGGTTTGCGCCCGGTACTCTACGTTAAAAGTCAGGCGGAACGGCTCTGAAGCTCCAGACGGTGCTTCCTTGAATGCTTAGCCGCCTTTCGAGCTGCCATGCCGGGCTTGAGTTAGTGGTTTGCGCCCGGTACTCTACGTTAAAAGTCAGGCGGAACGGCTCTGAAGCTCCAGACGGTGCTTCCTTGAATGCTTAGCCGCCTTTCGAGCTGCCATGCCGGGCTTGAGTTAGTGGTTTGCGCCCGGTACTCTACGTTAAAAGTCAGGCGGAACGGCTCTGAAGCTCCAGACGGTGCTTCCTTGAATGCTTAGCCGCCTTTCGAGCTGCCATGCCGGGCTTGAGTTAGTGGTTTGCGCCCGGTACTCTACGTTAAAAGTCAGGCGGAACGGCTCTGAAGCTCCAGACGGTGCTTCCTTGAATGCTTAGCCGCCTTTCGAGCTGCCATGCCGGGCTTGAGTTAGTGGTTTGCGCCCGGTACTCTACGTTAAAAGTCAGGCGGAACGGCTCTGAAGCTCCAGACGGTGCTTCCTTGAATGCTTAGCCGCCTTTCGAGCTGCCATGCCGGGCTTGAGTTAGTGGTTTGCGCCCGGTACTCTACGTTAAAAGTCAGGCGGAACGGCTCTGAAGCTCCAGACGGTGCTTCCTTGAATGCTTAGCCGCCTTTCGAGCTGCCATGCCGGGCTTGAGTTAGTGGTTTGCGCCCGGTACTCTACGTTAAAAGTCAGGCGGAACGGCTCTGAAGCTCCAGACGGTGCTTCCTTGAATGCTTAGCCGCCTTTCGAGCTGCCATGCCGGGCTTGAGTTAGTGGTTTGCGCCCGGTACTCTACGTTAAAAGTCAGGCGGAACGGCTCTGAAGCTCCAGACGGTGCTTCCTTGAATGCTTAGCCGCCTTTCGAGCTGCCATGCCGGGCTTGAGTTAGTGGTTTGCGCCCGGTACTCTACGTTAAAAGTCAGGCGGAACGGCTCTGAAGCTCCAGACGGTGCTTCCTTGAATGCTTAGCCGCCTTTCGAGCTGCCATGCCGGGCTTGAGTTAGTGGTTTGCGCCCGGTACTCTACGTTAAAAGTCAGGCGGAACGGCTCTGAAGCTCCAGACGGTGCTTCCTTGAATGCTTAGCCGCCTTTCGAGCTGCCATGCCGGGCTTGAGTTAGTGGTTTGCGCCCGGTACTCTACGTTAAAAGTCAGGCGGAACGGCTCTGAAGCTCCAGACGGTGCTTCCTTGAATGCTTAGCCGCCTTTCGAGCTGCCATGCCGGGCTTGAGTTAGTGGTTTGCGCCCGGTACTCTACGTTAAAAGTCAGGCGGAACGGCTCTGAAGCTCCAGACGGTGCTTCCTTGAATGCTTAGCCGCCTTTCGAGCTGCCATGCCGGGCTTGAGTTAGTGGTTTGCGCCCGGTACTCTACGTTAAAAGTCAGGCGGAACGGCTCTGAAGCTCCAGACGGTGCTTCCTTGAATGCTTAGCCGCCTTTCGAGCTGCCATGCCGGGCTTGAGTTAGTGGTTTGCGCCCGGTACTCTACGTTAAAAGTCAGGCGGAACGGCTCTGAAGCTCCAGACGGTGCTTCCTTGAATGCTTAGCCGCCTTTCGAGCTGCCATGCCGGGCTTGAGTTAGTGGTTTGCGCCCGGTACTCTACGTTAAAAGTCAGGCGGAACGGCTCTGAAGCTCCAGACGGTGCTTCCTTGAATGCTTAGCCGCCTTTCGAGCTGCCATGCCGGGCTTGAGTTAGTGGTTTGCGCCCGGTACTCTACGTTAAAAGTCAGGCGGAACGGCTCTGAAGCTCCAGACGGTGCTTCCTTGAATGCTTAGCCGCCTTTCGAGCTGCCATGCCGGGCTTGAGTTAGTGGTTTGCGCCCGGTACTCTACGTTAAAAGTCAGGCGGAACGGCTCTGAAGCTCCAGACGGTGCTTCCTTGAATGCTTAGCCGCCTTTCGAGCTGCCATGCCGGGCTTGAGTTAGTGGTTTGCGCCCGGTACTCTACGTTAAAAGTCAGGCGGAACGGCTCTGAAGCTCCAGACGGTGCTTCCTTGAATGCTTAGCCGCCTTTCGAGCTGCCATGCCGGGCTTGAGTTAGTGGTTTGCGCCCGGTACTCTACGTTAAAAGTCAGGCGGAACGGCTCTGAAGCTCCAGACGGTGCTTCCTTGAATGCTTAGCCGCCTTTCGAGCTGCCATGCCGGGCTTGAGTTAGTGGTTTGCGCCCGGTACTCTACGTTAAAAGTCAGGCGGAACGGCTCTGAAGCTCCAGACGGTGCTTCCTTGAATGCTTAGCCGCCTTTCGAGCTGCCATGCCGGGCTTGAGTTAGTGGTTTGCGCCCGGTACTCTACGTTAAAAGTCAGGCGGAACGGCTCTGAAGCTCCAGACGGTGCTTCCTTGAATGCTTAGCCGCCTTTCGAGCTGCCATGCCGGGCTTGAGTTAGTGGTTTGCGCCCGGTACTCTACGTTAAAAGTCAGGCGGAACGGCTCTGAAGCTCCAGACGGTGCTTCCTTGAATGCTTAGCCGCCTTTCGAGCTGCCATGCCGGGCTTGAGTTAGTGGTTTGCGCCCGGTACTCTACGTTAAAAGTCAGGCGGAACGGCTCTGAAGCTCCAGACGGTGCTTCCTTGAATGCTTAGCCGCCTTTCGAGCTGCCATGCCGGGCTTGAGTTAGTGGTTTGCGCCCGGTACTCTACGTTAAAAGTCAGGCGGAACGGCTCTGAAGCTCCAGACGGTGCTTCCTTGAATGCTTAGCCGCCTTTCGAGCTGCCATGCCGGGCTTGAGTTAGTGGTTTGCGCCCGGTACTCTACGTTAAAAGTCAGGCGGAACGGCTCTGAAGCTCCAGACGGTGCTTCCTTGAATGCTTAGCCGCCTTTCGAGCTGCCATGCCGGGCTTGAGTTAGTGGTTTGCGCCCGGTACTCTACGTTAAAAGTCAGGCGGAACGGCTCTGAAGCTCCAGACGGTGCTTCCTTGAATGCTTAGCCGCCTTTCGAGCTGCCATGCCGGGCTTGAGTTAGTGGTTTGCGCCCGGTACTCTACGTTAAAAGTCAGGCGGAACGGCTCTGAAGCTCCAGACGGTGCTTCCTTGAATGCTTAGCCGCCTTTCGAGCTGCCATGCCGGGCTTGAGTTAGTGGTTTGCGCCCGGTACTCTACGTTAAAAGTCAGGCGGAACGGCTCTGAAGCTCCAGACGGTGCTTCCTTGAATGCTTAGCCGCCTTTCGAGCTGCCATGCCGGGCTTGAGTTAGTGGTTTGCGCCCGGTACTCTACGTTAAAAGTCAGGCGGAACGGCTCTGAAGCTCCAGACGGTGCTTCCTTGAATGCTTAGCCGCCTTTCGAGCTGCCATGCCGGGCTTGAGTTAGTGGTTTGCGCCCGGTACTCTACGTTAAAAGTCAGGCGGAACGGCTCTGAAGCTCCAGACGGTGCTTCCTTGAATGCTTAGCCGCCTTTCGAGCTGCCATGCCGGGCTTGAGTTAGTGGTTTGCGCCCGGTACTCTACGTTAAAAGTCAGGCGGAACGGCTCTGAAGCTCCAGACGGTGCTTCCTTGAATGCTTACCCGGCTTTTGAGCTCTCCTGCCCGGCGTGGGTTTCGCGTCCGCGCCCGGTACATTATGGAAGCCAAAAAAAAAAAAAATTCTAAGTGCGAGTGGGACCGGCCTGGGGGGCTTCCTTGAAAGCCCATCCGCCCTCCGAGCTCTCCCACCGGTCGTGGGTTGGCGTCCGCCACTGCTCAAAGCGAACTTCAAATTATCTGCTTAATAATGTGGAACACCATTCTTAAGTAGTTTTTCCTTAATTTGGGCTCAACTGGCCGGTAATGATCCCCGGTGTCTGAGATTGATCTCAGTGATCCAAAGAGCCCTGACACGTAATACCATCCATGAGTTTAATTGAAAAACAAAAAATGTAATCTTTATGACACATAAATACAATTTGCATAATAATTTGGAACACAGTGTAGACTTCCAGCGGACCGCGCGCGGCTCGGCTGACGGCGCAGCGCGATCTGGTACCGCTGCGCGGGACGAAACACGCCCCGTGCAGAGTTCCAGGCGGCCGGGAAGACATTTAAGCGCTGCCGCTGCAGCTGCGGCGGGGATTTGCCGTCCTCCGGTGGACACGACGAGTAAATACACCAGCAATCGCACTTACACCGTGTTCCAAATTATTATGCAAGTGACATTTATCTCAGATTTTCCTAAATAGTCGATGCAAAATGAGTCAGCATAATTTTCAAGTCATCAACCATTATTTTGATGAATTCTAATTTTATTGAACAAACCTCCGAATGATCACAGAATTTTTAAAAAATAAAAAACTTAAAATGCACTGTTCCACATTATTACGCACAACAGAGTTTTATAACATTTTATAGGTTTTTATGAACTGAAATGCCCATCTTAAGAATTTACAGCATTAGGAGGTCATATTTACTGAAATCAAAAGCTATTTCAAAGAAAAGACAAACAAGTTACATTTTAACATAGGACCCTTTATTTCAATAAAAAACAAAGTTACATTTTAACATAGGACCCTTTGTTCAACAGCAGCTTCACGATTCTTCCATCCACTGAACTTGTGAGTTTTTGTACAGTTTCTGGTTGAATTTCTTGGCAGGATCTAAGAATAGCCTGCCAGAGCTGCTCTTTGGAATTGAACTGCCTCCCACCTTCGTAGATTTTCTGCTTGACGATGCTCCACAAGTTTTCAATAGGATTGAGGTCAGGGGAGCATGGGGGCCACACCATCAGTTTCTCTCCCTTTATTCCCATAGATGCCAAAGACGTTGACGTATTTCTTGCAGCATGAGACGGTGCATTGTCATGCATGAAGATGATCTTTTGACGGAAAGCACGGTTCTTCCTGTTGTACCATGGACAGAAGTGTTGAGTCAGAAATTCCACGTAGTTAACAGACGTAATTTTGACGCCTTCAGGGACCCTAAAGGGGCCAAGCAGCTCTCTCCCCATGATTCCAGCCCAAAACATCACTCCGCCACCTCCCTGCTGACGCCGCAGCCTTGTTGGGCTATCGTGGCCGTCCACCAACCATCCACGACTCCATCCATCTGTAAAGTCAAGTCAAATCAAGTTTATTTGTATAGCCCTAAATCACAAGCAGTCTCAAAGGGCTTCACATAGACAGAAATTGACAATTATTCTCAAAGCATCCCCTGAGCTCTCAAAAGTGCAAGGAAAAACTTAAAAAACCCTACCTGGCCCATCCAAGGTGGCACGGCACTCGTCGGTGAACAGGACTGTCTGAAAATTTGTCTTCATGTAAGTCTGGGCCCACTGCAGCCGTTTCTGCTTGTTCGCGTTGTTCAGGGGTGGCCGAATGGAGGGTTTCCGCACAACTGCAAGCCTCTGGAGGATCCTGCACCTCGTCGTTCGTGGGACTTCACTGGCACCAGCAGCGTCGAATATTTGTTTGCTCGTCTTTAGTGGCATGCTTGCAGCCGCCCTCTTGATTCGATTTGTTTGTCTTGCAGAAACCTTCCTTGTCGTGCCTTTGTCTGCACGAACGCGCGTTTGCTCCGAATCAGCGACGAATTTCTTCAAAGTTCGATGGTCGCGCTTAAGCTTTCGTGCAATATCGAATGTCTGCATACCTTGTCCAAGGCATCGAACGATTTCACGCTTCTCGACAGCAGAGAGATCCTTTTTCCTCCCCATGGTTGAACGAAATGGCCGAACGCTTAAAAACGCGGAACTTAAATAGACTTGTTAATTACTACAATTGCGCTCACCTGGCAGACTACCATGGACTGTACCATGACTGAGGGTGATTTCAGTACTTGAAAAACAAAAAATGTAATCTTTATGACACTTAAATACATTTTGCATAATAATTTGGAACACGGGACCGTGTTCCAAATTATTATGCAAAGGATATTTATCTCAGATTTTCCTAAATAGCTTCCTTGAAATGTTACCCGGCTTTTGAGCTCTCCTGCCGGGCGTGGGTTTGCGTCAGCGCCCGGTAACATTATGGAAGCTAAAAGAAAGAAAAAAGAAACAAATCTAAGTGCGATTGCTGGTGTCTAAATACATTTTGCATAATAATTTGGAACACGGGACCGTGTTCCAAATTATTATGCAAGTGATATTTATCTCAGATTTTCCTAAATAGCTTTACTCGTCGTGCCGACCGGAGGGAGGCCACTCCCCGCCGCAGCTGAACAGTCATCCCGGCCTAGTGGAGGTCTGCGCAGGGGGGGTCTTCCTTGAAATGTTACCCGGCTTTTGAGCTCTCCTGTCCGGCGTGGGTTTGCGTCAGCGCCCGGTAACATTATGGAAGCTAAAAGAAAGAAAAAAGAAACAAATCTAAGAGCAAGTGCTGGTGTATTTACTCGTCGTGTCCACCGGAGGGAGGCAACTCCCCGCCGCAGCTGCAGAGGCAGCTTTGAAAAGTCATCCCGGCCTAGTGGAGGTCTGCGCAGGGGGGGTCTTCCTTGAAATGTTACCCGGCTTTTGAGCTCTCCTGTCCGGCGTGGGTTTGCGTCAGCGGCCGGTGTCATTTACTCGTCGTGCCGACCGGAGGGAGGCCACTCCCCGCCGCAGCTGAACAGTCATCCCGGCCTAGTGGAGGTCTGCGCAGGGGGGGTCTTCCTTGAAATGTTACCCGGCTTTTGAGCTCTCCTGCCGGGCGTGGGTTTGCGTCAGCGCCCGGTAACATTATGGAAGCTAAAAGAAAGAAAAAAGAAACAAATCTAAGTGCGATTGCTGGTGTCTAAATACATTTTGCATAATAATTTGGAACACGGGACCGTGTTCCAAATTATTATGCAAGTGATATTTATCTCAGATTTTCCTAAATAGCTTTACTCGTCGTGCCGACCGGAGGGAGGCCACTCCCCGCCGCAGCTGAACAGTCATCCCGGCCTAGTGGAGGTCTGCGCAGGGGGGGTCTTCCTTGAAATGTTACCCGGCTTTTGAGCTCTCCTGTCCGGCGTGGGTTTGCGTCAGCGCCCGGTAACATTATGGAAGCTAAAAGAAAGAAAAAAGAAACAAATCTAAGAGCAAGTGCTGGTGTATTTACTCGTCGTGTCCACCGGAGGGAGGCAACTCCCCGCCGCAGCTGCAGAGGCAGCTTTGAAAAGTCATCCCGGCCTAGTGGAGGTCTGCGCAGGGGGGGTCTTCCTTGAAATGTTACCCGGCTTTTGAGCTCTCCTGTCCGGCGTGGGTTTGCGTCAGCGGCCGGTGTCATTTACTCGTCGTGCCGACCGGAGGGAGGCCACTCCCCGCCGCAGCTGAACAGTCATCCCGGCCTAGTGGAGGTCTGCGCAGGGGGGGTCTTCCTTGAAATGTTACCCGGCTTTTGAGCTCTCCTGCCGGGCGTGGGTTTGCGTCAGCGCCCGGTAACATTATGGAAGCTAAAAGAAAGAAAAAAGAAACAAATCTAAGTGCGATTGCTGGTGTCTAAATACATTTTGCATAATAATTTGGAACACGGGACCGTGTTCCAAATTATTATGCAAGTGATATTTATCTCAGATTTTCCTAAATAGCTTTACTCGTCGTGCCGACCGGAGGGAGGCCACTCCCCGCCGCAGCTGAACAGTCATCCCGGCCTAGTGGAGGTCTGCGCAGGGGGGGTCTTCCTTGAAATGTTACCCGGCTTTTGAGCTCTCCTGTCCGGCGTGGGTTTGCGTCAGCGGCCGGTGTCATTTACTCGTCGTGCCGACCGGAGGGAGGCCACTCCCCGCCACAGCTGAACAGTCATCCCGGCCTAGTGGAGGTCTGCGCAGGGGGGGTCTTCCTTGAAATGTTACCCGGCTTTTGAGCTCTCCTGTCCGGCGTGGGTTTGCGTCAGCGGCCGGTGTCATTTACTCGTCGTGCCGACCGGAGGGAGGCCACTCCCCGCCGCAGCTGAACAGTCATCCCGGCCTAGTGGAGGTCTGCGCAGGGGGGGTCTTCCTTGAAATGTTACCCGGCTTTTGAGCTCTCCTGTCCGGCGTGGGTTTGCGTCAGCGGCCGGTGTCATTTACTCGTCGTGCCGACCGGAGGGAGGCCACTCCCCGCCACAGCTGAACAGTCATCCCGGCCTAGTGGAGGTCTGCGCAGGGGGGGTCTTCCTTGAAATGTTACCCGGCTTTTGAGCTCTCCTGTCCGGCGTGGGTTTGCGTCAGCGGCCGGTGTCATTTACTCGTCGTGCCGACCGGAGGGAGGCCACTCCCCGCCGCAGCTGAACAGTCATCCCGGCCTAGTGGAGGTCTGCGCAGGGGGGGTCTTCCTTGAAATGTTACCCGGCTTTTGAGCTCTCCTGTCCGGCGTGGGTTTGCGTCAGCGGCCGGTGTCATTTACTCGTCGTGCCGACCGGAGGGAGGCCACTCCCCGCCACAGCTGAACAGTCATCCCGGCCTAGTGGAGGTCTGCGCAGGGGGGGTCTTCCTTGAAATGTTACCCGGCTTTTGAGCTCTCCTGTCCGGCGTGGGTTTGCGTCAGCGGCCGGTGTCATTTACTCGTCGTGCCGACCGGAGGGAGGCCACTCCCCGCCACAGCTGAACAGTCATCCCGGCCTAGTGGAGGTCTGCGCAGGGGGGGTCTTCCTTGAAATGTTACCCGGCTTTTGAGCTCTCCTGTCCGGCGTGGGTTTGCGTCAGCGGCCGGTGTCATTTACTCGTCGTGCCGACCGGAGGGAGGCCACTCCCCGCCACAGCTGAACAGTCATCCCGGCCTAGTGGAGGTCTGCGCAGGGGGGGTCTTCCTTGAAATGTTACCCGGCTTTTGAGCTCTCCTGTCCGGCGTGGGTTTGCGTCAGCGGCCGGTGTCATTTACTCGTCGTGCCGACCGGAGGGAGGCCACTCCCCGCCGCAGCTGAACAGTCATCCCGGCCTAGTGGAGGTCTGCGCAGGGGGGGTCTTCCTTGAAATGTTACCCGGCTTTTGAGCTCTCCTGTCCGGCGTGGGTTTGCGTCAGCGGCCGGTGTCATTTACTCGTCGTGCCGACCGGAGGGAGGCCACTCCCCGCCACAGCTGAACAGTCATCCCGGCCTAGTGGAGGTCTGCGCAGGGGGGGTCTTCCTTGAAATGTTACCCGGCTTTTGAGCTCTCCTGTCCGGCGTGGGTTTGCGTCAGCGGCCGGTGTCATTTACTCGTCGTGCCGACCGGAGGGAGGCCACTCCCCGCCACAGCTGAACAGTCATCCCGGCCTAGTGGAGGTCTGCGCAGGGGGGGTCTTCCTTGAAATGTTACCCGGCTTTTGAGCTCTCCTGTCCGGCGTGGGTTTGCGTCAGCGGCCGGTGTCATTTACTCGTCGTGCCGACCGGAGGGAGGCCACTCCCCGCCACAGCTGAACAGTCATCCCGGCCTAGTGGAGGTCTGCGCAGGGGGGGTCTTCCTTGAAATGTTACCCGGCTTTTGAGCTCTCCTGTCCGGCGTGGGTTTGCGTCAGCGGCCGGTGTCATTTACTCGTCGTGCCGACCGGAGGGAGGCCACTCCCCGCCGCAGCTGAACAGTCATCCCGGCCTAGTGGAGGTCTGCGCAGGGGGGGTCTTCCTTGAAATGTTACCCGGCTTTTGAGCTCTCCTGTCCGGCGTGGGTTTGCGTCAGCGGCCGGTGTCATTTACTCGTCGTGCCGACCGGAGGGAGGCCACTCCCCGCCACAGCTGAACAGTCATCCCGGCCTAGTGGAGGTCTGCGCAGGGGGGGTCTTCCTTGAAATGTTACCCGGCTTTTGAGCTCTCCTGTCCGGCGTGGGTTTGCGTCAGCGGCCGGTGTCATTTACTCGTCGTGTCCACCGGAGGGAGGCCACTCCCCGCCGCAGCTGAACAGTCATCCCGGCCTAGTGGAGGTCTGCGCAGGGGGGGTCTTCCTTGAAATGTTACCCGGCTTTTGAGCTCTCCTGTCCGGCGTGGGTTTGCGTCAGCGGCCGGTGTCATTTACTCGTCGTGCCGACCGGAGGGAGGCCACTCCCCGCCACAGCTGAACAGTCATCCCGGCCTAGTGGAGGTCTGCGCAGGGGGGGTCTTCCTTGAAATGTTACCCGGCTTTTGAGCTCTCCTGTCCGGCGTGGGTTTGCGTCAGCGGCCGGTGTCATTTACTCGTCGTGTCCACCGGAGGGAGGCCACTCCCCGCCGCAGCTGCAGCGGCAGCTTTGAAACGTCATCCCGGCCCCCTGGAACTGTGCGCGGGGGGGGCGATGCGTCCCGTGCGAGGTACCAGGTCGCGCTGCGCCGTCTGCCTGGCCGCTTTGGGCCCGCTGGAAGTCTATTAAAGCTCCGCGATCTCCGCCTCGGTGCTTAAAAAGCGTCCATCCGCTCTCCTGGAGCTTCTTTCGGTCATCTCGTCCGCGTGCACGGCCTGCCGGTGGCACCGGCTGGAGCTCCGCAAAAAGCTCCATTTCTGTTAAAAATGCTTAGCCGCGTCCCTGGAAGCCCAATCGGGCGTAGAAAGTGAGGGGGAAGGCCCCCAAAGCACCGGCTGGAAGTCCCAAAAAAGCTCCATGATTGGTCAATAATGCTTAGCCGCCTCCCTGGAAGCCTAATCGGGCATAAAAAGCTAGGCGGAACGGCCCCAAAGCTCCACACGGAAGTCCCAAAAAAGCTCCATGATTGGTCAATAATGCTTAGCCGCCTCCCTGGAAGCCTAATCGGGCATAAAAAGCTAGGCGGAACGGCCCCAAAGCTCCACACGGAAGTCCCAAAAAAGCTCCATGATTGGTCAATAATGCTTAGCCGCCTCCCTGGAAGCCTAATCGGGCATAAAAAGCTAGGTGGAACGGCCCCAAAGCTCCACACGGAAGTCCCAAAAAAGCTCCATGATTGGTCAATAATGCTTAGCCGCCTCCCTGGAAGCCTAATCGGGCATAAAAAGCTAGGCGGAACGGCCCCAAAGCTCCACACGGAAGTCCCAAAAAAGCTCCATGATTGGTCAATAATGCTTAGCCGCCTCCCTGGAAGCCTAATCGGGCATAAAAAGCTAGGCGGAACGGCCCCAAAGCTCCACACGGAAGTCCCAAAAAAGCTCCATGATTGGTCAATAATGCTTAGCCGCCTCCCTGGAAGCCTAATCGGGCATAAAAAGTTAGGCGGAACGGCCCCAAAGCTCCACACGGAAGTCCCAAAAAAGCTCCATGATTGGTCAATAATGCTTAGCCGCCTCCCTGGAAGCCTAATCGGGCATAAAAAGCTAGGCGGAACGGCCCCAAAGCTCCACACGGAAGTCCCAAAAAAGCTCCATGATTGGTCAATAATGCTTAGCCGCCTCCCTGGAAGCCTAATCGGGCATAAAAAGTTAGGCGGAACGGCTCCAAAGCTCCACACGGAAGTCCCAAAAAAGCTCCATGATTGGTCAATAATGCTTAGCCGCCTCCCTGGAAGCCTAATCGGGCATAAAAAGTTAGGCGGAACGGCCCCAAAGCTCCACACGGAAGTCCCAAAAAAGCTCCATGATTGGTCAATAATGCTTAGCCGCCTCCCTGGAAGCCTAATCGGGCATAAAAAGTTAGGCGGAACGGCCCCAAAGCTCCACACGGAAGTCCGAAAAAAGCTCAAAAATTTTCTAAGTGCCAACGGCTCATTCGCCGTAATGTGTCCGCTCCGCGCTGGTTCCCCGGTCGGCCGCGAATAGCGCAAAATCAGCCTCACGGAAGTTCGAAAAAAGCTCAAAAATTTTCTAAGTGCCAACGGCTCATTCGCCGTAATGTGTCCGCTCCGCGCTGGTTCCCCGGTCGGCCGCGAATAGCGCAAAATCAGCCTCACGGAAGTTCGAAAAAAGCTCAAAAATTTTCTAAGTGCCAACGGCTCATTCGCCGTAATGTGTCCGCTCCGCGCTGGTTCCCCGGTCGGCCGCGAATAGCGCAAAAATCAGCCTAAGTGCAGTACCAACCTTGGCGTGTTGGTGCGCCAGAGTACGATGAGTTGGTCCCCCTAGTCACTGTACTCATTACCTTTACCCCCTAATCGCAAAATATAGTCAGAACGTATATGCAGAAGACTATTTTTTTCTTTTTTAAAATTTTCTAAGTGCCAGCGGATGCTGGCACACGAACTGTCCGAGCTACGACGGTTCTCCGGTCGGACAGCGAGGGTGAAAAAGCGGTCCTAAAATCACCGAGGGCTGCCGCACAAGTTGTCCGAGTGGCGACGGTTCCCCGGTCGGCCACGAATGTCGAAAATTCGGCCTCTCCACCACGGAGGTCGGTGAGAATTTCAGAATATTTTCTAAGTGCCAACGGCTCTTGCGCCGTAAAGTGTCCGCTTTGCCTGGTTCCCTCGGTCGGCCACAAATAGCGAAAAATCAGCCTCTCCTTCTGGAGCTCGCCTAAGTGCCAACGGCTCTTGCGCCGTAATGTGTCCGCTTTGTCTGGTTCCCTCGGTCGGCCACAAACGGCGAAAAATCAGCCTCTCCTTCTGGAGCTCGTGCCAACTTTGGCGAATATTTTCTAAGTGCCAACGGCTCTTGCGCCGTAAAGTGTCCGCTTTGCCTGGTTCCCTCGGTCGGCCACAAATAGCGAAAAATCAGCCTCTCCTTCTGGAGCTCGCCTAAGTGCCAACGGCTCTTGCGCCGTAATGTGTCCGCTTTGTCTGGTTCCCTCGGTCGGCCACAAACGGCGAAAAATCAGCCTCTCATTCTGGAGCTCGTGCCAACTTTGGCGAATATTTTCTAAGTGCCAACGGCTCTTGCGCCGTAATGTGTCCGCTTTGCCTGGTTCCCTCGGTCGGCCACAAATAGCGAAAAAATCAGCCTCTCCTTCTGGAGCTCGCCTAAGTGCCAACGGCTCTTGCGCCGTAATGTGTCCGCTTTGCCTGGTTCCCTCGGTCGGCCACAAACGGCGAAAAATCAGCCTCTCATTCTGGAGCTCGTGCCAACTTTGGCGAATATTTTCTAAGTGCCAACGGCTCTTGCGCCGTAATGTGTCCGCTTTGCCTGGTTCCCTCGGTCGGCCACAAATAGCGAAAAAATCAGCCTCTCCTTCTGGAGCTCGCCTAAGTGCCAACGGCTCTTGCGCCGTAATGTGTCCGCTTTGTCTGGTTCCCTCGGTCGGCCACAAACGGCGAAAAATCAGCCTCTCATTCTGGAGCTCGTGCCAACTTTGGCGAATATTTTCTAAGTGCCAACGGCTCTTGCGCCGTAATGTGTCCGCTTTGCCTGGTTCCCTCGGTCGGCCACAAATAGCGAAAAAATCAGCCTCTCCTTCTGGAGCTCGCCTAAGTGCCAACGGCTCTTGCGCCGTAATGTGTCCGCTTTGCCTGGTTCCCTCGGTCGGCCACAAACGGCGAAAAATCAGCCTCTCATTCTGGAGCTCGTGCCAACTTTGGCGAATATTTTCTAAGTGCCAACGGCTCTTGCGCCGTAATGTGTCCGCTTTGCCTGGTTCCCTCGGTCGGCCACGAACGGCGAAAAATCAGCCTCTCCTTCTGGAGCTCGCCTAAGTGCCAACGGCTCTTGCGCCGTAATGTGTCCGCTTTGCCTGGTTCCCTCGGTCGGCCACAAATAGCGAAAAACCAGCCTCTCCTTCTGGAGCTCGCCTAAGTGCCAACGGCTCTTGCGCCGTAATGTGTCCGCTTTGCCTGGTTCCCTCGGTCGGCCACAAACGGCGAAAAACCAGCCTCTCCTTCTGGAGCTCGCCTAAGTGCCAACGGCTCTTGCGCCGTAATGTGTCCGCTTTGCCTGGTTCCCTCGGTCGGCCACAAATAGCGAAAAATCAGCCTCTCCTTCTGGAGCTCGTGCCAACTTTGGCGAATATTTTCTAAGTGCCAACGGCTCTTGCGCCGTAATGTGTCCGCTTTGCCTGGTTCCCTCGGTCGGCCACAAATAGCGAAAAACCAGCCTCTCCTTCTGGAGCTCGCCTAAGTGCCAACGGCTCTTGCGCCGTAATGTGTCCGCTTTGCCTGGTTCCCTCGGTCGGCCACAAATAGCGAAAAACCAGCCTCTCCTTCTGGAGCTCGCCTAAGTGCCAACGGCTCTTGCGCCGTAATGTGTCCGCTTTGCCTGGTTCCCTCGGTCGGCCACAAACGGCGAAAAATCAGCCTCTCCTTCTGGAGCTCGCCTAAGTGCCAACGGCTCTTGCGCCGTAATATGTCCGCTTTGCCTGGTTCCCTCGGTCGGCCACAAATAGCGAAAAACCAGCCTCTCCTTCTGGAGCTCGCCTAAGTGCCAACGGCTCTTGCGCCGTAATGTGTCCGCTTTGCCTGGTTCCCTCGGTCGGCCACAAACGGCGAAAAATCAGCCTCTCCTTCTGGAGCTCGCCTAAGTGCCAACGGCTCTTGCGCCGTAATGTGTCCGCTTTGCCTGGTTCCCTCGGTCGGCCACAAACGGCGAAAAATCAGCCTCTCCTTCTGGAGCTCGCCTAAGTGCCAACGGCTCTTGCGCCGTAATGTGTCCGCTTTGCCTGGTTCCCTCGGTCGGCCACAAATAGCGAAAAACCAGCCTCTCCTTCTGGAGCTCGCCTAAGTGCCAACGGCTCTTGCGCCGTAATGTGTCCGCTTTGCCTGGTTCCCTCGGTCGGCCACAAACGGCGAAAAATCAGCCTCTCCTTCTGGAGCTCGCCTAAGTGCCAACGGCTCTTGCGCCGTAATGTGTCCGCTTTGCCTGGTTCCCTCGGTCGGCCACAAATAGCGAAAAACCAGCCTCTCCTTCTGGAGCTCGCCTAAGTGCCAACGGCTCTTGCGCCGTAATGTGTCCGCTTTGCCTGGTTCCCTCGGTCGGCCACAAACGGCGAAAAATCAGCCTCTCCTTCTGGAGCTCGCCTAAGTGCCAACGGCTCTTGCGCCGTAATGTGTCCGCTTTGCCTGGTTCCCTCGGTCGGCCACAAATAGCGAAAAACCAGCCTCTCCTTCTGGAGCTCGCCTAAGTGCCAACGGCTCTTGCGCCGTAATGTGTCCGCTTTGCCTGGTTCCCTCGGTCGGCCACAAACGGCGAAAAATCAGCCTCTCCTTCTGGAGCTCGCCTAAGTGCCAACGGCTCTTGCGCCGTAATGTGTCCGCTTTGCCTGGTTCCCTCGGTCGGCCACAAATAGCGAAAAACCAGCCTCTCCTTCTGGAGCTCGCCTAAGTGCCAACGGCTCTTGCGCCGTAATGTGTCCGCTTTGCCTGGTTCCCTCGGTCGGCCACAAACGGCGAAAAATCAGCCTCTCCTTCTGGAGCTCGCCTAAGTGCCAACGGCTCTTGCGCCGTAATGTGTCCGCTTTGCCTGGTTCCCTCGGTCGGCCACAAACGGCGAAAAACCAGCCTCTCCTTCTGGAGCTCGCCTAAGTGCCAACGGCTCTTGCGCCGTAATGTGTCCGCTTTGCCTGGTTCCCTCGGTCGGCCACAAATAGCGAAAAACCAGCCTCTCCTTCTGGAGCTCGCCTAAGTGCCAACGGCTCTTGCGCCGTAATGTGTCCGCTTTGCCTGGTTCCCTCGGTCGGCCACAAACGGCGAAAAATCAGCCTCTCCTTCTGGAGCTCGCCTAAGTGCCAACGGCTCTTGCGCCGTAATGTGTCCGCTTTGCCTGGTTCCCTCGGTCGGCCACAAACGGCGAAAAATCAGCCTCTCCTTCTGGAGCTCGCCTAAGTGCCAACGGCTCTTGCGCCGTAATGTGTCCGCTTTGCCTGGTTCCCTCGGTCGGCCACAAATAGCGAAAAACCAGCCTCTCCTTCTGGAGCTCGCGCCAACTTTGTCAAAAAATTTCTAAGTGCCAACGGCTCTTGCGCCGTAAAGTGTCCGCTTTGCCTGGTTCCCTCGGTCGGCCACAAATAGCGAAAAATCAGCCTCTCCTTCTGGAGCTCGCCTAAGTGCCAACGGCTCTTGCGCCGTAATGTGTCCGCTTTGCCTGGTTCCCTCGGTCGGCCACAAATAGCGAAAAACCAGCCTCTCCTTCTGGAGCTCGCCTAAGTGCCAACGGCTCTTGCGCCGTAATGTGTCCGCTTTGCCTGGTTCCCTCGGTCGGCCACAAATAGCGAAAAATCAGCCTCTCCTTCTGGAGCTCGCCTAAGTGCCAACGGCTCTTGCGCCGTAATGTGTCCGCTTTGCCTGGTTCCCTCGGTCGGCCACAAATAGCGAAAAACCAGCCTCTCCTTCTGGAGCTCGCGCCAACTTTGTCAAAAAATTTCTAAGTGCCAACGGCTCTTGCGCCGTAAAGTGTCCGCTTTGCCTGGTTCCCTCGGTCGGCCACAAATAGCGAAAAATCAGCCTCTCCTTCTGGAGCTCGTGCCAACTTTGGCGAATATTTTCTAAGTGCCAACGGCTCTTGCGCCGTAATGTGTCCGCTTTGTCTGGTTCCCTCGGTCGGCCACAAATAGCGAAAAATCAGCCTCTCCTTCTGGAGCTCGTGCCAACTTTGGCGAATATTTTCTAAGTGCCAACGGCTCTTGCGCCGTAAAGTGTCCGCTTTGCCTGGTTCCCTCGGTCGGCCACAAATAGCGAAAAATCAGCCTCTCCTTCTGGAGCTCGCGCCAACTTTGTCAAAAAATTTCTAAGTGCCAACGGCTCTTGCGCCGTAAAGTGTCCGCTTTGCCTGGTTCCCTCGGTCGGCCACAAATAGCGAAAAATCAGCCTCTCCTTCTGGAGCTCGCGCCAACTTTGTCAAAAAATTTCTAAGTGCCAACGGCTCTTGCGCCGTAAAGTGTCCGCTTTGCCTGGTTCCCTCGGTCGGCCACAAATAGCGAAAAATCAGCCTCTCCTTCTGGAGCTCGCGCCAACTTTGTCGAAAAATTTCTAAGTGCCAACGGCTCTTGCGCCGTAAAGTGTCCGCTTTGCCTGGTTCCCTCGGTCGGCCACAAATAGCGAAAAATCAGCCTCTCCTTCTGGAGCTCGCGCCAACTTTGTCGAAAAATTTCTAAGTGCCAACGGCTCTTGCGCCGTAAAGTGTCCGCTTTGCCTGGTTCCCTCGGTCGGCCACAAATAGCGAAAAATCAGCCTCTCCTTCTGGAGCTCGCGCCAACTTTGTCAAAAAATTTCTAAGTGCCAACGGCTCTTGCGCCGTAAAGTGTCCGCTTTGCCTGGTTCCCTCGGTCGGCCACAAATAGCGAAAAATCAGCCTCTCCTTCTGGAGCTCGCGCCAACTTTGTCGAAAAATTTCTAAGTGCCAACGGCTCTTGCGCCGTAAAGTGTCCGCTTTGCCTGGTTCCCTCGGTCGGCCACAAATAGCGAAAAATCAGCCTCTCCTTCTGGAGCTCGCGCCAACTTTGTCGAAAAATTTCTAAGTGCCAACGGCTCTTGCGCCGTAAAGTGTCCGCTTTGTCTGGTTCCCTCGGTCGGCCGCAAATAGCGAAAAATCAGCCTCTCGCCCGTCAGGTACCAGGCGTTGGGGTACCAGGGGTAAGTGCAGTACCAGCTTTGGTCTGTTGGTGCGCCAGAGTACGATGAGTTGGTCCCCCTAGTCACTGTACTCATTACCTTTACCCCCAAATCGCAAAATATAGTCAGAACGAGTGTGGGGAACACAAGTTTTGGCCCCGAGAACCAGGCGGCTGGTGTCTCTAGCGATGTGTTCCCCCCCAAAAAGTGTTCACATGCTCGGACAGCGAACCTAGGAGCTACCGCAAAGCACTCTGGAAGTGCAAGAGCGAAAAATTTTCTAAGTACAAAAACTCTCGAAAATTTTCAAAGTGTCACAGTGCTCGAAAATTTTCAAAGTGCTACATGCTTTCCATCCAAGGAAGGAATAGTGGAGGACCGGCCGCCTCCTTAAACACAAGCCGGCGGAACGACGGGGAGGACCGGCCGCCTCCTTAAACACAGGCCGGTGGAACGTTTGGCAGAATTCTTCTCGTGGAGGACCGGCCGCCTCCTTAAACACAAGCCGGCGGAACGACGGGGAGGACCGGCCGCCTCCTTAAACACAGGCCGGTGGAACGTTTGGCAGAATTCTTCTCGTGGAGGACCGGCCGCCTCCTTAAACACAGGCCGGTGGGAACGGTTGGCAGAATTGCGTGACGGCCGCCTGCTCCCGGCGTCCGCACGTGAACGAACACCCCCTCCCGGGGACGGCCGTCTGCTCCCGACCGCCGTCCTTCACCCCCTCACCTTCCGGACCCCCGTCTGCTCCCGGCGGGCCTCCGAGTACCCCCACCTTCTCCCGAACTGACCGACAGGCAATGAGACCCGCCTTGGTAGGGCCCCCACCGGCCCCGGCTCGCGCCGGCGTTGGGTGGACGGTTCCTCCCCACTTGCGGGTCGCTCTCCACGGAGGACCGGTCGCCTCACTAAACATAGGCCGGGCGAAAATCTGCGAATGTTATACATCCAAGGAGGGAGGACCGGCCGCCTCCTTAAACCACCGGCCGGGCGAAAATATGCGAATGTTATACATCCAAGGAGGGAGGACCGGTCGCCTCACTAAACATAGGCCGGGCGAAAATCTGCGAATGTTATACATCCAAGGAGGGAGGACCGGCCGCCTCCTTAAACCACCGGCCGGTGCGAAAATCTGCGAATGTTATACATCCAAGAAAGGAAGGAAGGAGGGAACCGGCCGCCTCCTTAAACACAGGCCGGGCGAAAATCTGCGAATCTTATCCATCCAAGGACGGAGGACCGGCCGCCTCCTTAAACACAGGCCGGTAGGAACGGTTGGCAGAATCGCGTGACGGCCGCCTGCTCCCGGCGTCCGCACGTGAACGAACACCCCCTCCCGGGGACGGCCGTCTGCTCCCGGCCGCCGTCCTTCACCCCCCTCAGCTTCCGGACCCCCGTCTGCTCCCGGCGGGCCTCCGAGTACCCTCCCCTTCTCCCGAACTGACCGACTGGCACTCATGACCCGCCTTGGTAGGGCCCCCACCGGCCCCGGCTCGCGCCGGCGTTGGGTGGACGGTTCCTCCCCACTTGCGGGTCGCACTCTAGCGCCTCGGCCGCCGCGAGAGCGTGCGCTACGCGCCGCCCCCGCAGGCCTTGGCGCGACCGAACGGCAGCGAGACCGAGACGCCCCGAATCACCCACCTAGAGGAAATCAACGGAGGCCGAGCGCGCGATCCGATTGCGGCACGCCGCGTGGGTGTCCGCCGGCCGCGCCGGTCTACCGCGAATGCTGTTTCTCAAACCCTTGCCTAACCAGACGGCACCGCGGGATGTGTTGTCGCAACTCTGCTCGACTATCGGAATAGCCTTTCCCGACTACCGCGTTGCGGGAGGCGTCTTTCGTGCCGCCGGTGGCGTATGACCTTCCGCGAGAGGCGTGCGGGCTCGGGGGGGCCGCAACGACCGAGTCTGACTCGGACGGGGCGCAGCTTCCCTCCCGGTCGCAGCAATAAGCGCCGAACGCAGCGTTGGTCACCAGCCACCCCGGCGGGTTCGTCGGGAGCGCCGGTACCCTTCCGTAGCTAGTTGCCAGCTGGCCACAGCGGGCCGCACCGACCGAGTCTGACTCGGACGGGGCGCAGCTTCCCGTCTGGGTGACAGCGGCGCTGAGGACGGCGGGGCGGCCGGAACCCCTTCGACCCCCCGGCTCCCACCAGTGTCGATCAAACTCCGCATCCTGGCCGTAGCGCGAGACCGGCGGGCCGCAACGACCGAGTCTGACTCGGACGGGGCGCAGCTTCCCGCTTGGGCCTCGGCGCGCGCGCCTCGCGCGGGCAAGTCGCCGGCACAGCGCCGCGCCCCCGACCCCCGCTTTACGGAAACGAAGCGAGCCTCAGCGGGCCGCAACGACCGAGTCTGACTCGGACGGGGCGCAGCTTCCCGCCTGGGTCATCGCACGTTCCCCCAGCTCGGGCCTGGGAGGCCGACGCCTTTCCCCCGGACCACCGCCGTGCCCGCACGGTTCATCCTCGGCCCCCGCTGGCC